>NC_069499.1:1594424619-1594675595 GCF_027579735.1 Bombina bombina
CACACAGCTAGCCCTCAGTTTACGCCGGGGTTAGGTTCCAGAAGGAATGGTTGTAAATTGAAACTGTTGTAAATTGAAACCTAGTTTATAATGTAAGTCAATGGGAAGTGAGATAGTTCGGTTCCAGGCCCCTCTCAAAATTGTCATAAGTAACACCTAATACATTATTTTTAAAGCTTTGAAATGAAGACTTTAAATGGTAAACAGCATTATAAACCTAAAAATATACTGTAGATATAATCACACAACAGACTGTATCATCAACAAACTGTTTAATGTAGAAAAACGTTTTTTTAATTGCATTTTTCTGCAGCTAAGGGAAGTGTGGCTGCTAGATCTTGCTCCTTTAAAAACGGCTCCATTGCTCAGGTCTGGTTATACACTGATTAGCCTGCCTGTGTTTAATCACACAACAGACTATCATCATCAAAAAGTTTAATGAACAAAAACGTTTTTTACTTGCCTTTTTCTGTAAACAGTTCTCTGCATTGAGTCTGCAGCTAAGGGAAGTGGCTGCTAGATCTTGTTCATTTGAAAGCTGATCCATTGATCATGTCTGGCTTGCTTTTCTTTGCATGCGTTTCCTGAAACACAAGCGGACAGCTCCACCTACTGGCTATTTTAATGTGTGCATGTGCTAATGCTTTTAATAGCAGTCAATGGTTCTCAATAGCAAAAAAAAGGGCGTTATTCTGAAACGGCGCAAATTGAACCGTCGTAAACCGAGGGCCACCTGTATATATTTATTTATTAAAAAAACATAGTAGATGCAGTTAAGTTAACCCAGCAGCAGAGGGTACTGCAGTTTTAGCCTTTTTGGGAGCTGTGGGGTTAACTGTATCTGCTATGTATTTAAGCCGTTTCTCAGAGAGCAGGAGATTGTGTGAGAGGTTCCATAATGATTACATACCCTAAGTTTCAGACTACAGAAGTCTCCAAGGTGGAAGAGATGACATTTCCATCAGGTCTGCATACCAAATTCTGCAAGGCCAGGCCGGTGCAATGAGGATCGCAGATGCCCTCTCCTGCTTGATTCGAGCAAAGACCCGAGGAAGAAGAGTGAACGGAGGAAAAGGTATGCAAGACTGAAATTCCAAGGTACCGCCAGGGCGTCTATCAATACCGCCTGAGGGTCCCTTGACCTCGATCCGTACCTCGGCATTCTGTCGAGATGCCATGAGATTTAATTCCGGATGAAAGGTCTGCCTGCTCAGGAAGTCCGCCTCCCAGTTGTCCACCCCCGGGATGTGGATCGCCGACAGACAGCAAGAGTGGGTCTCCGCCCACCAAATTATCTTGGCTACCTCTGTCATTGCTAAGGAACTCAGCGTTCCTCCCTGATAATTGTTGTAAGCCACTGAAGTTATATTGTCCGACTGGAACCTGATAACTGAGGTCAGGTCAGAAGAGCATTGAAGATCGCTCTCAGCTTCAGAATGTTTACAGGCAGAACAGACTGAGTCCAAACTCCCTGAGCCTTTAGGGAGCCCCAGACTGCTTCCCATCCTAGAGGGCTGGCGTCTGTTGTCACAATGACGCAAGAGGGCCTGCGAAAGCAGGTTCCCTGGGAGAGATAATCCTGAGACAACCACCATTGAAGAGAATTCCTTGTCTCCTGCTCCAGTAGTATTCGTGGAGACAAATCCGCATAATCTCCGTTCCATTGACTGAGCATGTTTAACTGCAGAGGTATGAGGTGGAAACGAGCGAACGGGATGATGTCTATTGTTGCCACCATCAGCCCGATTACCTCCATGCATTGAGCCACTGATGGCCGAGGAGCGGACTGGAGCGCTAGGCAAGAATTGAAAATCCTTGATTTCCTGACTTCTATCAGAAAAATCTTCATTAATAGGGAATCTATTATGGTTCCCAAGAAAGTTACCCTTGTATTTGGAACTAAGGAGCTCTTTTCCAAATTTACATTCCATCCGTGAGATTGCAGGAAGGCTAACACAACATTTCTGTGTGGGACCTTGCTTGTTGTAAGGATGGTGCCTGGTCCAGATAGGGCGCCACTGCGATGCCCTGTAATCGGAGCACTGCCAACAGAGATCCCAGAACCTTTGAGAAAATTCTGGGAGCTGTGGCAAGACCGAAAGGAATAGCCACGAATTGGAAGTGTTTGCCTAGAAAAGCAAACCTTAGAAACGTGTGATGATCCCTGTGAAAGGGAACATGCAGGTACGCGTCCTTTAAATCCACTGTTGTCATAAATTGACCCTCTTGGACCAAAGGAAGAATGGAACGAATAGTTTCCATCTTGAAGGACTGTACTCCAAGGAATTTGTTTAGACTCTTGAGATCTAAAATTGGCCTGAAGGTTCCCTCCTTTTTGGGAACCACGAACAGATTGGAATAAAACCCCAGACCCTGTTCCTGCATCGGAACAGGAACTATAACTCCCAGGTCGGAGAGGTCCCGTACACAGTGTAAGAACGCCTCTTTTTTTCTTGTCTACAGATAATCTTGAAAGCAGAAACCTGCCTCTTGGGAGGAAAACTTTTGAACTCTAGTTTGTATCCCCGGGACACTATGTCCACTGCCCAGGGATCCTGAACATCTCGAACCCAAGCCTGAGCGAAGGAAAGCCTTTCCCCCACAAGATCTGGTCCCGGATCGGGGGCAGGCCTTTCATGCTGTCTTTGATTCAATAGCAGGCTTCTTTGATTGTTTTCCCTTGTTCCAAGACCGATTGGGTTTCCAGGAAGGTTTAGACTGCTTTTGCTTGGAAGAGGAAGAATTTCCCTTGAAATTTCGAAAGGAACGAAAATTACTCTGACGTCCCTTTTGCTTGTTTCTCTTATACTGAGGGAGAAGCTGACCCTTTCCTCCCGTAATATCAGAGATTATTTCCGTCAAGCCCTGTCCAAAAAAGGTCTTCCCTTTGTAAGGAATCGCTAAAAGTTTAGACTTAGATGACACATCCGCAGACCAAGGTTTTAACCATAAAGCTCTGCAGGCTAGTACAGCAAAACCTGAAATCTTTGCTCCCAGTTTGATAACCTGTAGGGAAGCATCAGTAATTAAGGAATTAGCCAATTTAAGGGCTTTTATTCTATTCTGGATCTTATCAAGGTGTCTGTCCTAATAGCATCAGACAACGCATCAAACCAATATGCCGCTGCACTAGTAACGGTAGCAATGCACACAGCAGGTTGCCATTGTAAACCTTGGTGTACATACATCTTCTTGAGTTACCCCTCTAATTTTTTGTCCATAGGATCTTAAAAGGCACAACTATCCTCTATGGGAATAGTAGTTCTCTTGGCCAGAGTGGAAACAGCTCCTTCCACCTTGGGTACTTTTTGCCAAGCCTCCTTGATAGAGTCTATGGGAAACATTTTTAAATATAGGAGTATGGAGAAAAAGGGATTCCCGATTTCTCCCATTCCTTAGCAATGATCTCAGAAGCTTGGTCTGGTACCGTAAAAACCTCTACAGAGTAAGGTACCTCAAAATATTTGTTTAGCTTACTGAATTTCTTTGGCTTAACTACAACCATATAGTGTCGCTGGCATCCAATGTAGCTAAAACCTCCTTAAGTAATAGACGGAGTTGTTCAAGCTTAAACCTGAAGGATACAACTTCAGTATCAGCAGGAGGAATTATACTGTCGGAGTCTGAGATCTTACCCTCAGATGCTACCGAAAGATCCTTCTCCTCAGGCTTCTGGGAGGGGGCATCCGAAATAGCAAAAACTGCATCAGTAACCTCACCTACTGAATGTCTACTCTTCCTCTTGCACTTTCCCTGCAGCATGGCAAAGACAGATAATGCATCAGAAACCGCAGAGGACATGAGAGAAGCGATGTCCTGCAACGTAACTCCAGGAAGTTAGAGAGGAAGCGCAGGGCACTGCATGTGTGGGCGATACACGTTGGGACGCTTGAGGAGAAAGCTGCGGTATATATTGTACATTGTCATTAGACTCCTGAACAGCATCCTCCTTGGAAAATGTTGGCTCAGAAAAGAGTCTATCCCTGTAATTTAAAGTTTTCTCAATACATGAAGAACAGAAAGGGATTGGTGGTTCCACATTGGCATTAAAACAAAAACAAGTGACATTTTGCAAAGCCTCTTGGTCCATCATGATTCACGATGGATCAAATTATCAAATTATAAACCTTGAATTTTTAATTAAAATAACAAAACTGTAAATTTAAACAGTAACCTTTTTAACTTAGGCTGCAGAAGTGAAAAATTCTTTGTAATGATCATAATAAAATTAACACCTCTAAACCTCAGCTTCTTTGCTGAGGTGCCTACCTGACCTGCTACACCAGAGCTTGAAATTCCTTCTAGGTAAATGATCCGGAACCCAGCAGCAGAAGTAGTGATCCGTTTTCTGGTCCTAGAAACGCCCGCTTTTAGAAAAATCAAGCGTTTCTAGCCGGACCCAGAAAAACTATTCCTCCACACCCGGAAGAGAAGTAAAAGTGGCGTGCAACTCAGATGTCGGTCTCACGTAGCTCTGCCCATCGAGGGTGTCTCAAACCAAAATCTCCCGGTCGGTATTTTATTGTTTAAAGTTTTACCGCCGGAGAAGTGGAATGACTATAGCCTAAAATTCTCCTTAGTCCCAGTGCCTGCTAAAAAGGCTCTCTTATCAATCCTCTCCAGTATAGGAGAGTTTAAGTGTCCCTTCAATATAAAGTGCCTTTACTTAAATTGGCCCCTTTGTCATATTTCTGTGTGTTTGAAATAAAGTGCCCACTTTTTCTGAGTTTCTCTCCTTCCCAGAAATAATAAAGTCAGCACTTACCTCACAAATCTGCACGACAGCAAGGCAGCTCACCAGGTTTGAGAGGTTTAACAGCTTTGCTGTGATGCTCTTTGCTGCCTCCTGATGGTCAGGAGTGATATTCCCAATAGTAATTAGATGATCCGTGGACTCATTGTGTCATTAGAAAGAAAACAAAGTAATTAGATGTCACCAGTATCTGCTGTCACTGCAGTCACTTAACCCTATGAGTACTCACCTTCCTCGAGACGTCAGCAAGTGGGGGGAAGATCTGTGAATGGATGAGGTTCAGCTGTGTCTGAGTCTTGTAACTGCGCAGGTTGTGCACCGTACTGGTATTCTCATTCAGGATCAAATGTTCAGTCTTAGAACCAAACCTTAAAACAGTTTAGGACAAAAAAGATTATACAATTGCGATATATTCCATATAATAACAATAGCAGTAATATATCATATATATCCAGTAATGCCTCTGATTAGCTGCCCCACTAGTAAGCTCGCCTTCATTAGAACAAAAACATTGCTGATGCGCATCTGATGTTTGTGAAATGCTCTACACACATGGAACACGGCAGCATTAGAAATTCACTGCAGAAAAAAAATTCATTTTACACAATGTTTTATATACATTTAAAACTGAAATTTTGTTTTAGTAAATTGTACAATGTTTTGAAGTACAGAGACATACTCCTTGAAACGCCTTGAGTATTGTTTAGGCTATCTCCTTTACTGTAGCCAATTGGCAGGGACTGATCAAGCAATTCATGTGTAGCATGTTGCAGTGTGGCTGTTTTGGACCTTGTAGGACGCACTCCAGCCATTCTGAGTTAAAACTACAGAAAAAGTGGGAAATTACATTACAAAGCTATTTAATACACATTTTAAAGACATAGTTAATCCTAGTGTTACAGAAATGCTGAAGTGCTATAAATAAAGTGGAGCTTCAGCCTCCGCCGCTTTCTTTTCAATGAGGTGAAGTTTCCACCTCTTAGCCAATAGCTGTGCTAGCCATATGGCACTGCGCCGTAGTCTTCCCTTTATTAAACTTCTACTCTAGATTAGACAAGCAGAGGCCTCCTGTAATTATCTCTGAATCTGTCACTGAACAACAAGTAAACTCTTTAAAAGACAGAAGCCTAAGAAAGCCCCAGATGGACAATATTTCTCCCGTTACATTAAAACATTGTGCTGACCAACCTGCACCTATTCTCACTGATCTCTTTAACCTTGTTACAATGTGACGCACCAGCCTGTACTAAATCTTCAGTTATTATTCAGGTTCTGAAGAAAGATTTTGAGCATGAATGATTACAGACCTGTCGCTCTTATGATTAATTAGAATTATGACGAGTCATCTAAACGCCATGACTGACACCCTACAAGATCCACTAAGATTCGCAAAGAAATCTAATAAATCATTTATTTTTATATATTATACATCATTTAGATAATCCTTGCACCTATGTCCGAGTTTTTTTCTGGATTTCAGTTCTGCTTTTTATTCTATTGGTCCTAATTTACTTTTGGTGAAATTAAAAACACTTAATGTGTCCTTCTCCATGTGTCAAAGGCTTTAAAGCTTTTTAACTAATAGGTGAATGGGCTGATATCTGCCCTGGCTTCCTCAATACTGGTGTCCCCAAGGGATGTGTTCTGTTTCCCTTGTTCTATTCCTTATATACAATTGTACTTCTGAAAATTAATCTGTTACCGATATCTGCAGACGACACTACTCTGGGTTTATATCAGATAAAGATTAATCGAGACCGGCTGGTAACATGAGTGAAGCAAACCATTTAGTATTAAATGTTCATAAAACTCAGAGAAGAAGGTGATTACCATCTCTTTAAAGTTAAAGATTACACAGTAGACAGAATTACATCACACTAACTGCTTGGCACAGCGATTCAACATAATTTGAAATGAGACGTTTGAAAACTTTTACTATGATTAAAAGAAAATGTATGCTTACCTGATAAATTTATTTCTTTTTTGACACGATGAGTCCATGGATCATCTTAATTACTAATGGGATATTCACCTTCTGGTCAGCAGGAGGCAAAGAGCACCACAGCAGAGCTGTTAAATAGCTCCTCCCTCCCACTCCAGTCATTCGACCAAAGTTAGGAAGAGAAAGGAAAAGCCAAGGTGCAGAGGTGTCTGAAGTTCAGAATAACTCACAACCTGTCTAAAAGAACAGGGCCTGACGTGGACTCATCGTGTCAAAGAAATAAATTTATCAGGTAAGCATAAATTTTCTTTTCTTTTTAAGACACGATGAGTCCACGGATCATCTGAATTACTGATGGGATTCAATACCCAAGCTAGAGTACACAGATGATACAGGAGGGACAAGACAGGGAACCTAAACGGAAGGCACCACTGCTTGAAGAACCTTTCTCCCAAAAACAGCCTCAGCAAAAGTGTCAAATTTGTAGAACTTTGAAAAAGTGTGGAGAGAGGACCAGGTTGCAGCCTTGCATATCTGTTCCACAGAAGCTTCATTCTTGAATGCCCATGAGGAAGCAACAGCCCTCGTGGAATGAGCCGTAACTCTCTCGGGAGGCTGCTGTCCAGCAGTCTCATATGCTAAACGTATGATACTCTTCAGCCAAAAAGAAAGAAAAGTAGCCGTAGCTTTCTGTCCCTTACGTTTTCCCGAGAAAACAACAAAGAAGAAGACTGGCGAAAGTCCTTAGTCGCCTGTAAATAAAATTTTAAAGCATGGACCACGTCCAAATAGTGTAGAAGTCTTTCCTTCTGAGAAGAAGGATTAGGACACAAGGAAGGAACAACAATCTCCTGATTAATGTTCCGTTCAGAAACAACCTTAGCAAGAAATCCTAATTTAGTATGTAAAACTACCTTATCTAAATGGAAAATAAGGTAATGTGACTCATACTGTAATGCTGAGAGTTCTGACACTCCGAGCAGAAGAAATAGCAACAAGAAATAAAACTTTCCAAGATAGAAACTTAATATCTAAGGAATGCATAGGCTCAAACAGAACCCCTTGAAGAACTTTGAGAACTAAATTAAGACTCCATGGAGGAGTAACTGGTTTGAACACAGGCCTGATCCTGACCAAGGCCTGACAAAGTGATTGAACATCTGGAACATCCGTCAGACGTTTGTGTAACAAAATAGATAAAGCCGAGATCTGACCCTTTAGAGAACTCGTTGATAAACCCTTCTCCAAACCCTCTTGGAAAACAGACAAAATTCTAGGAATCCTAACCCTACTCCATGAGTAGCCCTTGGATTCACACCAATAATGGTATTTACGCCACATCTTATGGTAAATCCTTCTAGTCACAGGCTTACGAGCCTGAATCATGGTCTCTATGACCAAATCAGAAAACCCTCGCATGGATAAAATTAAGCGTTCAATATCGAAGCAGTCAGCTTCAGAGAAACTAGATTTGGATGAAGGAAGGGCCCCTGAATCAGAAGGTCCTTCCTCAACGGAAGTCTCCAAGGTGGTAGAGATGCCATCTCCACCAGATCCGCATACCAAATCGTGCAAGGCCAGGCCGGAGCTATGAGGATCACCAAAGCCCTCTCCTGTTTGATTCGAGCAATTAGCCGAGGAAGAAGAGCAAACGGAGGAAATAGGTATGCTAGACTGAAAATCCAAGGGACCGCCAGAGCATCTATCAGTTCCGCCTGGGGGTCCTTGGACCTCGACCCGTATCTCGGGAGTTTGGCATTTTGATGGGACGCCATGAGATCCAATTCCGGCTGACCCCACTTGAGAAATATGTTTGAGAACACTTCCGGATATAGTTCCCACTCCCCCGGATGAAAAGTCTGCCTGCTCAGGAAATCCGCCTCCCAATTGCCCACCCCTGGGATGTGGATCGCCAAAAGGTAACAAGAGTGGGCTTCTGCCCACTGTATTATTTTATTTATTATTTTGGCTACCTCTGTCATCGCTAAGGAACTCCTCGTTCCTCCCTGATAATTGCTGTAAGCCACTGAAGTAATGTTGTCTGACTGGAACCTGATAAACTGGACCGTGGCTGAGGCCAGAAGAGCATTGTAGATCGCTCTCAGCTGTGAAAAAGGAAAAAAATATGGGTTAACTGTGAAAAAGGAAAAAGATCACTCTCAGCTCCAGAATGTTTATAGGAAGAACAGACTCTGACTGAGTTTAAACTCCCTGAGCCTTTAAGGAGCCCCAGACTGCTCCCCACCCCAGAAGGCTGGCATCTGTTGTCACAATCACCCAAGATGGTCTGCGAAAGCAGGTCCCCTGGGAGAGATGATCCAGAGACAACCACCGTTGAAGAGAGTCCCTTGTCTCCTGTTCCAGAGTTATTCGAGGAGACAAGGCTGCAGAATCCCGTTCCATTGTCTGAGCATGCTTAGCGGCAGTGGTCTGAGATGGAAACGAGCAAACAGGATGACGTCCATCGCTGCCACCATCAGCCCTATTGACTCCATGCACTGAGCCACTGATGGCCGAGGAGTGGACTGAAGTACTCAACAAGTATCGATAATCTTTGATTTCCTGATTTCTGTTAGAAATATCTTCATGGACAAGGAGTCTATTATGGTTCCCAAGAAAGTGACTCTTGTATCTGGAACTAGGGAACTCTTTCCCAAATTTACCTTCCACCCGTGAGTTCTCAGGAAAGATAACACTATGTCGGGTGTGGGATCTTGCTTGTTGAAAAGATGGCACCTGGACTAGAATGACATCCAGATAAGGCGCCACCCCTATGCCCCGTGACCGAAAGTACCGTCATAGACCCCAAAACCTTTGTGAAGATTCTGGGAGCAGTGGCCAGGCCGAAAGGAAGAGCCACGAACTGGAAGTGCTTGTCCTGGAAGGCAAATCTTAGGAACTTGTGATGATCCCTGTGAATAGGAACATGTAAGTATGCATCCTTTAAATCCACAGTTGTCATGAATTGACCCTCCTGGATTAAAAGGAAGAATGGAACAAATAGTTTCCATCTTGAAGGACGGAACCCTGAGAAATTTGTTTAGACTCTTTAGATCTAAAAACATAATTTATGTAAGAACTTACCTGATAAATTCATTTCTTTCATATTAGCAAGAGTCCATGAGCTAGTGACGTATGGGATATACATTCCTACCAGGAGGGGCAAAGTTTCCCAAACCTCAAAATGCCTATAAATACACCCCTCACCACACCCACAATTCAGTTTAACGAATAGCCAAGAAGTGGGGTGATAAAAAAGTGCGAAAGCATATAAAATAAGGAATTGGAATAATTGTGCTTTATACAAAATCATAACCACCACAAAAAAAGGGCGGGTCTCATGGACTCTTGCTAATATGAAAGAAATGAATTTATCAGGTAAGTTCTTACATAAATTAGGTTTTCTTTCATGTAATTAGCAAGAGTCCATGAGCTAGTGACGTATGGGATAATGACTACCCAAGATGTGGATCTTTCCACACAAGAGTCACTAGAGAGGGAGGGATAAAATAAAGACAGCCAATTCCTGCTGAAAATAATCCACACCCAAAAATAAAGTTTAACGAAAAAACATAAGCAGAAGATTCAAACTGAAACCGCTGCCTGAAGTACTTTTCTACCAAAAACTGCTTCAGAAGAAGAAAATACATCAAAATGGTAGAATTTAGTAAAAGTATGCAAAGAGGACCAAGTTGCTGCTTTGCAAATCTGGTCAACCGAAGCTTCATTCCTAAACGCCCAGGAAGTAGAAACTGACCTAGTAGAATGAGCTGTAATTCTCTGAGGCGGAGTTTTACCCGACTCAACATAGGCAAGATGAATTAAAGATTTCAACCAAGATGCCAAAGAAATGGCAGAAGCTTTCTGACCTTTTCTAGAACCGGAAAAGATAACAAATAAACTAGAAGTCTTACGGAAAGATTTCGTAGCTTCAACATAATATTTCAAAGCTCTAACTACATCCAAAGAATGCAACGATTTCTCCTTAGAATTCTTAGGATTAGGACATAATGAAGGAACCACAATTTCTCTACTAATGTTGTTGGAATTCACAACTTTAGGTAAAAATTCAAAAGAAGTTCGCAACACCGCCTTATCCTGATGAAAAATCAGAAAAGGAGACTCACAAGAAAGAGCAGATAATTCAGAAACTCTTCTGGCAGAAGAGATGGCCAAAAGGAACAAAACTTTCCAAGAAAGTAATTTAATGTCCAATGAATGCATAGGTTCAAACGGAGGAGCTTGAAGAGCTCCCAGAACCAAATTCAAACTCCAAGGAGGAGAAATTGACTTAATGACAGGTTTTATACGCACCAAAGCTTGTACAAAACAATGAATATCAGGAAGAATAGCAATCTTTCTGTGAAAAAGAACAGAAAGAGCAGAGATTTGTCCTTTCAAAGAACTTGCGGACAAACCCTTATCTAAACCATCCTGAAGAAACTGTAAAATTCTCGGTATTCTAAAAGAATGCCAAGAAAAATGATGAGAAAGACACCAATAAATATAAGTCTTCCAGACTCTATAATATATCTCTCGAGATACAGATTTACGAGCCTGTAACATAGTATTAATCACAGAGTCAGAGAAACCTCTTTGACCAAGAATCAAGCGTTCAATCTCCATACCTTTAAATTTAAGGATTTCAGATCCTGATGGAAAAAAGGACCTTGTGACAGAAGGTCTGGTCTTAACGGAAGAGTCCACGGTTGGCAAGAGGCCATCCGGACAAGATCCGCATACCAAAACCTGTGAGGCCATGCCGGAGCTACCAGCAGAACAAACTAGCATTCCTTCAGAATCTTGGAGATTACTCTTGGAAGAAGAACTAGAGGCGGAAAGATATAGGCAGGATGATACTTCCAAGGAAGTGATAATGCATCCACTGCCTCCGCCTGAGGATCCCGGGATCTGGACAGATACCTGGGAAGTTTCTTGTTTAAATGGGACGCCATCAGATCTATTTCTGGAAGTTCCCACATTTGAACAATCTGAAGAAATACCTCTGGGTGAAGAGACCATTCGCCCGGATGCAACGTTTGGCGACTGAGATAATCCGCTTCCCAATTGTCTATACCTGGGACATGAACCGCAGAGATTAGACAGGAGCTGGATTCCGCCCAAACCAAAATTTGAGATACTTCTTTCATAGCCAGAGGACTGTGAGTCCCTCCTTGATGATTGATGTATGCCACAGTTGTGACATTGTCTGTCTGAAAACAAATGAACGATTCTCTCTTCAGAAGAGGCCAAAACTGAAGAGCTCTGAAAATTGCACGGAGTTCCAAAATATTGATCGGTAATCTCACCTCCTGAGATTCCCAAACTCCTTGTGCCGTCAGAGATCCCCACACAGCTCCCCAACCTGTGAGACTTGCATCTGTTGAAATTACAGTCCAGGTCGGAGGCACAAAAGAAGCCCCCTGAATTAAACGATGGTGATCTGTCCACCATGTTAGAGAGTGTCGAACAATCGGTTTTAAAGATATTAATTGAGATATCTTCGTGTAATCCTTGCACCATTGCTTCAGCATACAAAGCTGAAGAGGTCGCATGTGAAAACGAGCAAAGGGGATCGCGTCCGATGCAGCAGTCATAAGACCTAGAATTTCCATGCATAAGGCTACCGAAGGGAATGATTGTGACTGAAGGTTTCGACAAGCTGTAATCAATTTTAGACGTCTCTTGTCTGTTAAAGACAGAGTCATGGACACTGAATCCATCTGGAAACCCAGAAAGGTTACCCTTGTCTGAGGAATCAAAGAACTTTTTGGTAAATTGATCCTCCAACCATGATCTTGAAGAAACAACACAAGTCTATTCGTATGAGATTCTGCTAAATGTAAAGACTGAGCAAGTACCAAGATATCGTCCAAATAAGGAAATACCACAATACCCTGTTCTCTGATTACAGACAGAAGGGCACCGAGAACCTTTGTAAAAATTCTTGGAGCTGTAGCTAGGCCAAACGGCAGAGCCACAAACTGGTAATGCTTGTCCAGAAAAGAGAATCTCAGGAACTGATAATGATCTGGATGAATCGGAATATGCAGATATGCATCCTGTAAATCTATTGTGGACATATAATTCCCTTGCTGAACAAAAGGTAAGATAGTCCTTACAGTTACCATCTTGAACGTTGGTATTCTTACATAACGATTCAATATTTTTAGATCCAGAACTGGTCTGAAGGAATTCTCCTCCTTTGGTACAATGAAGAGATTTGAATAAAACCCCATCCCCTGTTCCGGAACTGGAACTGGCATAATTACTCCAGTCAACTCTAGATCTGAAACACATTTCAGAAATGCTTGAGCTTTTACTGGATTTACTGGGACACGGGAAAGAAAAAATCTCTTTGCAGGAGGTCTCATCTTGAAACCAATTCTGTACCCTTCTGAAACAATGTTCTGAATCCAAAGATTGTGAACAGAATTGTTCCAAATTTCCTTGAAAAAACGTAACCTGCCCCCTACCAGCTGAGCTGGAATGAGGGCCGCACCTTCATGTGGACTTAGAAGCAGGCTTTGCCTTTCTAGCCGGCTTGGATTTATTCCAGACTGGAGATGGTTTCCAAACTGAAACTGCTCCTGAGGATGAAGTATCAGGCTTTTGTTCTTTGTTGAAACGAAAGGAACGAAAACGATTATTAGCCCTGTTTTTACCTTTAGATTTTTTATCCTGTGGTAAAAAAGTTCCTTTCCCACCAGTAACAGTTGAAATAATGGAATCCAACTGAGAACCAAATAATTTGTTACCCTGGAAAGAAATAGAAAGTAAAGTTGATTTAGAAGCCATATCAGCATTCCAAGTTTTAAGCCATAAAGCTCTTCTAGCTAAAATAGCTAGAGACATAAACCTGACATCAACTCTGATAATATCAAAAATGGCATCACAGATAAAATTATTATTATTCTTCTACAGCATGCTAATATCATGAGAATCATGATGTGTTACTTGTTGCGCTAAAGTTTCCAACCAAAAAGTTGAAGCTGCAGCAACATCAGCCAAAGATATAGCAGGTCTAAGAAGATTACCTGAACACAGATAAGCTTTTCTTAGAAAGGATTCAATTTTCCTATCTAAAGGATCCTTAAACGAAGTACCATCTGACGTAGGAATAGTAGTACGTTTAGCAAGGGTAGAAATAGCCCCATCAACTTTAGGGATTTTGTCCCAAAATTCTAATCTGTCAGACGGCACAGGATATAATTGCTTAAAACGTTTAGGAGTAGTAAATGAATTACCCAAATTATTCCATTCTTTGGAAATTACCGCAGAAATAGCATTAGGAACAGGAAAAACTTCTGGAATAACCACAGGAGCTTTAAATACCTTATCCAAACGTTTAGAATTAGTATCAAGAGGACCAGAATCCTCTATTTCTAAAGCAATTAGTACTTCTTTAAATAAAGAACGAATAAATTCCATTTTAAATAAATATGAAGATTTATCAGCATTAACCTCTGAGACAGAATCCTCTGAACCAGAAGAGTCATCAGAATCAGAATGATGATGTTCGTTTAAAAATTCAACTGTAGGGAGAGAAGTTTTAAAAGATTTTTTACGTTTACTAGAAGGAGAAATAACAGACATAGCCTTCTTTATGGATTCAGAAACAAAATCTCTTATGTTATCAGGAACATTCTGCACCTTAGATGTTGAAGGAACTGCAACAGGCAATGGTACTTTACTAAAGGAAATATTATCTGCTTTAACAAGTTTGTCATGACAATCAATACAAACAACAGCTGGAGGAATAGCTACCAAAAGTTTACAGCAGATACACTTAGCTTTGGTAGATCCAGCACTAGACAGCGATTTTCCTGTAGTATCTTCTGACTCAGATGCAACGTGAGACATCTTGCAATATGTAAGAGAAAAAACAACATATATATAAAGCAAAATTGATCAAATTCCTTAAATGACAGTTTCAGGAATGGGAAAAAATGCCAAAGAACAAGCTTCTAGCAACCAGAAGCAATGAAAAATGAGACTTAAATAATGTGGCAAAAGCGACGCCCATATTTTTCCGCGCCAAATAAGACGCCCACATTATTTGGCGCCTAAATGCTTTTGGCGCCAAAATGACGCCACATCCGGAACGCCGACATTTTTGGCGCAAAATAACGTCAAAAAAATGACGCAACTTCCGGCGACACGTATGACGCCGGAAACGAGAATTTTTGCGCCAAAAAAATCAGCGCCAAGAATGACGCAATAAAATGAAGCATTTTCAGCCCCCGCAAGCCTAACAGCCCACAGGGAAGAGTCAAATTTTTGAAGGTAAGAAAAAATGATTAAATCAAATGCATTATCCCAAATATGAAACTGACTGTCTGAAAATAAGGAAAGTTGAACATTCTGAGTCAAGGCAAATAAATGTTTGAATACATATATTTAGAACTTTATAAACAAAGTGCCCAACCATAGCTTAGAGTGTCACAGAAAATAAGATTTACTTACCCCAGGACACTCATCTACATGTTTGTAGAAAGCCAAACCAGTACTGAAACGAGAATCAGCAGAGGTAATGGTATATATAAGAGTATATCGTCGATCTGAAAAGGGAGGTAAGAGATGAATCTCTACGACCGATAACAGAGAACCTATGAAATAGACCCCGTAGAAGGAGATCACTGCATTCAAATAGGCAATACTCTCCTCACATCCCTCTGACATTCACTGCACGCTGAGAGGAAAACCGGGCTCCAACTTGCTGCGGAGCGCATATCAACGTAGAATCTAGCACAAACTTACTTCACCACCTCCATCGGATGCAAAGTTTGTAAAACTGAATTGTGGGTGTGGTGAGGGGTGTATTTATAGGCATTTTGAGGTTTGGGAAACTTTGCCCCTCCTGGTAGGAATGTATATCCCATAGGTCACTAGCTCATGGACTCTTGCTAATTACATGAAAGAAATCTTTTTTTAGTAGACCCTCCAACTTCTTGTCCATAGGATCTTTGAAAGCACAACTATCCTCAATGGGAATAGTAGTTCGCTTGGTTAAGGTGGAAATAGCCCCTTCCACCTTAGGAACTGTTTGCCAAATCTCATTGAAAGTGTCAGATATGGGAAACATCTTTTTAAAAATAGGAGAGGGAGAGAAGGGAATACCTGGTCTCTCCCATTCCTTAGAAACAATCTCCGAAGCTCGATTTGGCACTGGAAAAACGTCTGAGTAAGAAGGAACATCAAAATATCTGTCCAATTTACTCGACTTCGCAGGAGCGACCACTACTGTGGAATCACAGTCGTCTAAAGTAACCAAAACCTCCCTGAGTAACAGGCGGAGGTGTTCTAGTATAAACCTGAAAGTTACAACCTCTGAATCAGTCAGAGGTAATGAACTGAGTCTGAAATTTCGCCTTCCGATGGAACCTCCATACCCTCCACCTCAGTTCCCTGGGAGGGTACATCCGAGATTGCCACCATTACATCAGAAACCTCACTTACTGCGTGTTTGTCTTTGCTTTTCCAATGCTGCAAGGCAAACGTAAGAGGAGACAACGCATCAGAAATTGTGGAAAACATAAGCGCAGCTATGTCTTTAAAGGTAACTCCAGCGGGCGCTAGAGCAGAAGTACAGGGCACTGCTTGAGCGGGCGTTAAAGTTTAGGACGCATGGGGAGAAAACTGCGGCATACTCTGAATCTCGTCGTCATTAGACTCCTGAGAAGCATCTGCTTGAAGAAAAATTTTGATCAGAAAAAATCTTTTCCCTATAACTTAAAGCCCTCTCAATACATGAGGGACAGAAAGGGATTGGTGGATCCACATTTGCATCCAAACACATGGAGCAAGTAACATCTTGCACGGCTCCTATGCCCATACTAAAGCACAATAAGATAATGTAATAAAAATTTACTTTTACCCCCCCCACCAAATTTTTTTTAATAAAACATTACTGTCCCTTTCAAATTTAAAAGGTAACTTTTTTTTACTGCAATAGAAAGAAAACTACCCCATAAGCTAATCAAGGAAAAATTCAGACACCCTTACACCTCAACAATTCTGCTGAGGCACCTACCTGCCAACCAGACTCACTCCCTGATCTTATTTTTTGGAACTGGAACGATACGGATCTTCAGGACCCTAATAGTGCTACAACCGCTTGCTTAAATGAGTAAAGAACCATGCGGTTTTAGTGCTACGATGTGCAGACGTCCATGCTACGCTAGAACGGCTGAAAACTGCGCAGCTAACAGGAAGCGCCCAAAATCGATAGCCCCGCCCATCGTGGGCGTTACAGAAAAACTCATTACCCGATCGGCTTATATGTTCAAATAAACCGTTAGGGAAAATAACCAACGTAGTCAAAAATTGAGCTTAACTCTCAGTCCCATTACTTATGGCTGTCCAATACCCTCCAAATAAGAGAGCTTGATGTCCCAACATAAAGAGTCCCTTTTCAGAGCCTTATATGTTATCCAGTGACAAGATTAAAGTGCCCACTTTCCTCTGAGTTTTATTTTTCCCAGAATAAAAAAAAAAAAAAAAAAAAGTCAGCACTTACCTTAACTTCCAACAGCAGGACAGTCCAGCAGGAGGTGAATATCCCATCAGTAATTAAGATGATCCGTAGACTCATTGTGTCTTAAAAAGAAAAAGACCCAAGAAAGCAGCACTGTAAGTTTAGGAGCCAGCCCATTCTTGGTTCAGCACCTGCTTGCTGATTGGGGACTACATTTAGATACCAATCAGCAAGCGCTACCCAGATGCTGAACTAAAGATCGGCTGTCCTGTAAGCTATTATTGATGCTTTTTTAAATAAAGATACAAAGAGAAGAAAAATTGCCAATAGGAGTAAATTAGAAAATTGCTGCTCTATCTGAATCATGAAAGAAAAAAACTAAATGTATTCTTACCTGATCGATTCTTTTCTTTCCTGGCAGGGAGAGTCCACAAATTCATTCATTACTGTTGGGAATCCAATACCCAAACCAGAGGGTGGACAGGTGGACCCAAATTGAAGGCACCACAGTTAGAAACACTAATCTCCCAAAGAAAGCCTCAGCTGAGCCAAAAACTGGTAAAATCTAGAAAAAATATGCAAAGAGGACCAAGAAACCGCCTTACTTGACTGTTCCATAGATGCTGCATTCTGAAAGTCCCAAAAAGACACAGCCCAGATAGAGTGAGCTGTAATCCACATATGAGGTTGCTAACCACCTCAGAAGTCAACTTGATAAGAAGCACAGCCTTATCCGCATGGTGAACTAGATAAGGGTATCACACAGCAAGGCAGATAATTCTGAAAAGCAGCAAGCTTAAGAAATAGCTAACAAAAAAAACTAAAAATTTATGCTTACCTGATAAATTTGTTTCTTGACATGATGAGTCCACAGATCATCTAATTACTAATGGGATATATCACTCCTGCCCAGCAGGAGGCGTCAAAGAGCACCACAGCAAAGCTGTTAAATATCACCTCCCTTCCCTCCCACCCCAGTCATTCGACCAAAGTAAAGGAGAGAAAGGAAGTAACAAGGTGCAGAGGTGTCTGAAGTTTAACATAACCACAACCTGTCTATAGAACAGGGCGGGCCGTGGACTCATTGTGTCAAGAAAGAAATACATTTATCAGGTAAGCAAAAATTTTGTTTTCTTTCTAACGACACAATGAGTCCACGGATCATCTAATTACTATTGGGAATCAATACCCAAGCTAGAGTACACAGATAAGGGAGGGACAAGACAGGGAACCTAAACGTAAGGCACCATTGCTTGAAGAACCTTTCTCCCAAAAGTGGCCTCAGTGTCAAATTTATAGAATTTTGAAAAAGTGTGAAGAGAGGACCAAGTTGCAGCCTTGCAAATCTGTTCCACAGAAGATTCATTTTTGAAAGCCCATGAGGAAGCAACAGCCCTCGTGGAATGAGCCGTAACTCTCTTGGGAGGCTGCTGTCCAGCGGTTTCATAGGCAAAACATACGATACTCTTCAGCCACAAAGAAAGAGAAGTAGCCGTAGCTTTCTGTCCCTTACGTTTTCCAGAGAAAACCACAAACAAGGCAGAAAGACTGATGAAAATCCTTAGTCACCTTTACCACGTCCAGATTGTGCAGAATCTGTTCCTTCTGAGAAGGATTAGGACATAAAGAAGGAACAACAATCTCCTGATTAATGTTCCGGTCAGAAACTACTTTTAGGGAGAAACCCTAATTTGGTACGTAAAACCACCTTATCCGAATGAAAAATAAGTTAAGGAGAATCGTACTGTAATGCCGAGAGCTCTGACACTCTACGAACAAATGAAATAGCAACAAGAAACAAAACTTTCCAAGATAACAATTTAATATCTAAGGAATGCATAGGCTCAAACAGAGCCCCCTGAAGAACCTTAAGAACTAAATTCAGACTCCAGGGAGGAGTAACTGGCTTGAACACAGGCCTGATCCTGACCAAGGCCTAACAAAAAGACTGCACGTCTGGTACGTCCGGCAGACGTTTATGTAACAAAATAGACAAGGCAGATATTTGATCCTTTAGGGAACTTGCCGATAAGCCCTTCTCCAAACCTTCTTGAAGGGACAGAATTCTAGGAATCCTAACTCTACTCCAAGAGTAGCCCTTGGATTCACACCAATATAGACATTTACGCCATATCTTGTGGTAAATCTTTCTAGTCACAGGTTTACGAGCCTGAATCATGGTCTGTATGAATGATTCCGAAAATCCCGCTTGGATAAAATTAAGCGTTCAATCTCCAAGCAGTCAGCTTCAGAGAAACTAGATTTGGATGAACGAAGGGCCCTTGAAGTAGAAGGTCCTTCCTCAACGAAAGTCTCCAAGGTGGAAGAGATGACATGTCCACCAGATCTGCATAGCAAATCCTGCGAGGCCACGCCGGTGCAATAAGGATCACCGACACCCTCTCCTGCTTGATTCGAGCAATGACCCGAGGTAGAAGTACAAATGGAGGAAAAAGGTATGCAAGACTGAAATTCCAAGGTACCGCGGGGGCGTATATCAGTACAGCCTGAGGGTCCCTTGACCTCGACCTGTACCTCGGAAGCTTGGCATTCTGCCAAGATGCCATGAGATCCAATTCCGGCTGACCCCATTTGAGAATCAGGCTGGAAAACACTTCCAGATAGAGTTCCCACTTCCCCGGGTGAAAGGACTGTCTGCTCAGGAAGTCCGTCTCTCAGTTGTCCACCCCTGGGATGTGGATCGCCGACACACAACAATTGTGGGTCTCCGCCCACTGAATTATCTTGGCTACCTCTGTCATGGCTAAGGAAATCCGCGTTCCTCCCTGATGGTTGAAGTAAGCCACTGAAGTTATGTTGTCCGACTGGAAACTGATGAACCGGGCCGAGACTAACTGGGGCCAGGCCAGAAGAGCATTGAAGATTGCTCTCAGCTCCAGAATGTTTATGGGCAGAACAGACTGACTGAGTCCAAGTTCCCTGCACCTTTAGAGAGCCCCAGACTGCTCCCCCCATCCTAGAAGGCTGGCGTCTTGTCACAATCACCCAAGAGGGTCTGCGAAAGCAGGTTCCCTGGGAGAGATGATCCTGAGACAACCACCAAAGAAGAGAGAATCCCTTGTCTCCTGCTCCAGCTGTATTCGTGGAGACAAATCTGCATAATCTCCGTTCCATTGACTGAGCATGTTTAACTGCAGAGGTCTGAGGCGAACGGGATGATGTCCATTGCCGCCACCATCAGCCCGATTACCTCCATGCACTGAGCCACTGATGGCCGAGGAGTGGACTGAAGCGCTAGAAAAATCTTCATTGATAGGGAATCTATTATGGTTCCCAAGAAAGTTACCCTTGTATTTGGAACTAAGGAGCTCTTTTCCAAATTTACATTCCATCCGTGAGATTGCAGGAAAGATAAACATTTCCGTGTGGGACCTTGCTTGTTGAAAAGATGGCACCTGGACCAGGATGTCATCCAGATAGGACGCCACTGCAATGCCCCGTAATAGGAGCACCACTAACGGGGATCCCAGAACCTTTGAGAAAATTCTGGGAGCTGTGGCAAGGCCGAAAGGAAGAGCCACAAATTGGAAGTGTTTGTCTAGAAATGCAAACATTAGAAACTTGCGATGATCCCTGTGAATGAGAACATGCAGGTACGGGTCCTTTAAATCCACCATTGTCATAAATTGACCCTCTTGGACCAAAGGAAGAATGGAACAAATAGTTTCCATCTTGAAGGACGGTACTCTGAGGAATTTGTTTAGACTCTTGAGATCTAAAATTGGTCTGAAGGTTCCCTCCTTTTTGGGAACCACAAACAGATTGGAATAAAACCCCAGACCCCATTCCTGCATCAGAACAGGAACTATCACTCTCAGTGTAAGAACGCCTCTCTTTTTGTCTGGTCTACAGATAATCTTGAAAGCAGAAACCTGCCTCTAGGAGGAAAATTGTTAATCTCTAGTTTGTATCCCTGGGACACTAGGTCTACTGCCCAGGGATCCTGAACATCTCGAACCCAAGCCTGAGCGAAGGAAAGCCTTTCCCCCACAAGATCCGGTCCCGGATCAGGAACTTCATGCAGTCTTTGATTCAATAGTAGGCTTTTTGGATTGCTTTCCCTTGTTCCAAGACTGATTGGGTCTCATGGAAGGTTTAGACTGTTCTTGCTTGGTAGAAGAAGTGGAGGAATTTCCCTTGAAATTTCGAAAGGAATGAAAATTGCTCTGACGTCCCTTTTGCTTGTTTCTCTTATCCTGAGGGAGAAGATGACCCTTTCCTCCCATAATATCAGATATTATTTCCGTCAAACCCGGCCCAAACAAGGTCTTTCCCTTGTAAGGAATCCCTAAAAGTTTAGACTTAGATGACACATCCGCAGACCAAAGTTTTAACCATAAAGCTCTGCGGGCTAGTACAGCAAAAACCTGAAATCTTTGCTCCCAGTTTGATAACCTGTAGGGAAGCATCAGTAATAAAGGAATATAGCCAACTTAAGGGCTTTTATCCTATCCTGGGATCTTTAAAGGCACAACTATCTATGGGGATAGTAGTTCTCTTACCCAGAGTGGAAACAGCTCCTTCCACCTTGGGTACTGTTTGCCAAGCCTCCTTGTTAGCAACCAAAAGTAAAACTTTCCAAGACAATAACTTAATATCTAGAGAATGCATAGGCTCAAATGGAACCCCTTGAAGAACTTTAAGAACCAAGTTCAAACTCCAAGGAGGAGCAATTGGTCGAAATACAGGTCTGATTCTAGTCAGAGCCTGACAAAAAGATTGGACATCTGGAACATCTGCCAGACGCTTGTGTAACAAAATAGATAAAGCAGAAAGCTGTCCCTTCAAGGAACTTGCCAACAACCCTTTCTCCAATCCTTCTTGTAGAAAAGACAAAATCCTGGGAATCCTAACCCTTGGATTCCCACCAATAAAGATATTTACGCCATATATTATGGTAAATTTTTCTAGTAACAGGCTTACGTGCCTGAATCAAGGTATCTATGACCGAATCAGAAAACCCACGCTTAGACAAAATTAAGCGTTCAATCTCCAAGCAGTCAGCTGCATAGAAACTAGATTCGGATGAAGGAAGGGGCCCTGAACGAGAAGGTCTCTCCTCAATGGAAGTTTCCACAGTGGCTGGGATGACATTTCCACCAGATTGGCATATCAAATCCTGCAAGACCACGCAGGGGCGATAAGGATCACTGATGCCCTCTCCTGTTTGACTCGAGCAATCACCCGGGGAAGGAGAGCAAAAGGAGGGAACACATAAGCTAGGCTGAAAGACCAAGGCACTGCCAAGGCATATATCAGCTCGGCCTGGGGATCTCTGGACCTGGACCGGTATCTTGGCAGCTTGGCATTCTGACAAGAAGCCATGAGATCCAACTCTGGTCTGCCCCATCTGAGAAGCAGGTCAGAAAAAACCTCCGGATGGAGTTCCCACTCCCTCTGATGAAACGTCTGTATGCTCAGAAAATCCGCCTCCAAGTTTTCCACTCCTGGGATGTGGATTGCTGACAGATGGCAAGAGTGAGACTCCGCCCACTGTATTATCTTGGCTACTTCTGTCATTGCTAAGGAACTCTTTGTTCCTCCCTGATGATTGATGTAAGCCACGGTCGTTATGTTGTCCGACTGAAACCTGACAAATTGGGCTGAAGCCAACGGGGGCCAAGCCTGAAGCGCATTGAATATTGCTCTCAACTCTAGGATATTGATGAGAAGGAGAGACTCTGCCCGAGTTCACACACCCTGAGCTCTTAGAGAGTTCCAGACTGCTCCCCATTCTACCAGGCTGGCATCCGTCGTCACTATCACCCACGAAGGTCTGCGAAAGCAGGTCCCCTGGGATAGATGATCCAGCGACAACCACCATAGAAGAGAGTTCCTCGTCTTCTGGTCTAGATCTATTTGAGGAGACAAATCTGTATAATCTCCATTCCACTGCCTGAGCATGCTTAGTTGCAGAGTTCTGAGATGGAAACGAGCAAACGGAACAATGTCCATTGCCGCCACCATCAATCTGATCACCTCTATGCACTGAGCCACTGACGGACGAGGATTGGAATGGATTGACTGACAAGTAGTTAGAAGTTTTAACTTTGACCTCCATCAGAAAAATCTTCATTGAAACAGAGTCGATTAAGGTTCCCAGAAAGGGTACTCTTGTCTGAGGAACCAACAAACTCTTTTCCAGGTTTACCTTTCACCCGTGGGTCCTTAGGAAGGAAAGTACGATGTCGGTATGGGACTTTGCTAGTTGAAAGGATGACGCCTGAATCAGTATGTCATCCAGATAAGGCACCACTGTGATGCCTTGTGGTTGTAGAACCGCCAATAAAGACCCCAGAACCTTCGTGAAAATTCTGGGCGCCGTAGCCAGACTGAAAGGAAGAGCCACAAACTGATAATGTTTGTCCAGAAAGGCAAACCTTAGGAACTTGTGATGATCTCTGTGGATAGGAACATGAAGGTATGCATCCTTTAAATCCACCGTTGACATAAATTGACCTTCTTGAATCAATGGAAGAATGGTACGGATAGTTTCCATCTTGAAAGATGGAACTCTGAGAAACTTGTTTAGACTCTTGAGATCTGATAGGTCTGAAGGTTCCCTCCTTTTTGGGAACTACAAACAGATTTGAATAAAACCCCTGTCCCTGAATAGGAACGGGACAGATGACTCCCATGGAGGAGAGGTCTCTTACACAGCGTAAGAACGCCTCTGTTCTACAGACAATCGAGAAAGAAGAAACCTTCCTCTGGGGGAAGAATTTCTGAATTCCAGCTGGTATCCCTGAGACACTATCTCTAATGCCATGGGGTCCTGAACATCTCTCATCCAAGCTTGGATGAAGAAAGACAGTCTGCCCCCTACTAGATCCGGTCCCGGATCGGGGGCCAACCCTTCATGCCGATTTGGGAGCAGCAGCAGGCTTCTTGGATTGTTTACCCTTGTTCCAAGACTGAGTCGGTCTCCAGGTAGACTTGGTTTGTGAATAGTTACCTTCCTGCTTAGAGGAAGAGGAAGGGGGAATTCCCTTGAAGTTTTGAAAGGATCGAAAATTACTTTGACGACCTCTCTGTTTGGATTTCTTATCTTGAGGGAGGAGATGACCCTTGCCTCCCGTAATGTCAGAAATAATTTCTTTCAAGTCAGGTCCGAACAGGGTCTTCGCCTTACGGAATAGCCAAAAGCTTAGATTTAGATGACACATCAGCAGACCAAGATTTTAACCATAAAAGCTCTGTGAGCCAAGATGGAAAATCTCTAACTCTTAGCCGCCAATTTGGTAATCTGAAAAGAAGCATCTGTAATAAAAGAATTAGCTAACTTAAGAGCTTTAATTCTACCTTGGATTTCTTCCAAAGAAGTCTCAGTTTTAAGAGACTCTTCCAAAGCATGATAAGGAATACAGCTACACCCTGAATAAAATAGCACTCACTAGTACCATTTTAAAAACAAACTCTTGATTGAAGAATCTAAACTAACACCTCACTTTGCCTCTTTCTATCACTAACATAAGCAAAGAGAATGACTGGGTTGGGAGGAAGGGAGAAGCTATTTATACAGCTCTGTTGCTCTTTGCCTCCTCCTGCTGACCAGGAGGCGATATCCCACAAGTAAGGATGAAATCCGTGGACTTGTATCTTGAAAAAGAAAAGTCTATCCCTATAATTTAAAGTCCTCTCAATACATGAGGAACAGAAAGGGATTGGTGGTTTCACAATGGCATCAAAACACAAAGAACAAGTGACATTTTGCAAAGCCCCTTGGTCCATTCTGGCTCACAATGAGTCAAATTATCAAATAAAAACATGTTACTGTCTCTTTAAATTAAAAGCGTAACTTTTTTTTACTGGAGACTGCAGAATGAATAAATCAGCTAAACAGCAATAGAGCACCTCTACACCTGCTGCTTTGCTGAGGTGCCTACCTGACCCGCTACACCGGAGCTTTATCCTTTCCCACAAGAAAACTATCCGGAACTCAGCAGGAGAGGAATGGAGCTGTTCTCCGGTCCTACAAACGCATGCTTGTCAGAGAATCATGCGTTTCTAGACAGACCTTGTAGAATCTCTTCCTCCGTGAATGTGTCTCACTTTGAGTCACAATAAAAGTGGTGCGCAACCCAGATTACCGCCTTAGATTGATCCGCCAATAGTGGTCGTTCCCAAAAACAAATCTGCCGGTCGGCATTTTTCTAAATTAAACCGCAGAGAGAAGTTAGCCACCCGAGCCATCCTTTTACTAAGCTTTCTCTCTCAGCCCCAGTGCCTGCATAATAAAGGCTGTCTAAAAGTCCTCTCCAGTATAGGAGAGTTTACGTGTCCCACATATAATAAAGTGCCCTCACTCTGAGTTATAATGGCATTTCAAATAAAGTGCCCACTTCTGAGTGTTTCCTTGCCCCAGAAATAATAAAGTCAGCACTTACCTCACACATCTGTCCGACAGCAAGACAGCTCACCAGGTTTGAGAGGTCCTCTCCTTCACATCGACCTGTGGAAAGAAATAAAGACTGAGTAATTTTACTTTAGGAGTTAGGGCAGCATCAGTATATGGGAGGCGCAGTGAGAATTATGTCCCACCAGTTCCCATTGCTCTAAAGCCACCACTGCCCTACTGAAGAGACTGATGTGGACTACGGCTACACCCTAGGACAAAGCAGCACAATCTTGCAGCACTTAAAAAAAATAATAAAATCTTGCTTGAAGAATCATTTTCTAACACCTAACTTTACCACTTCCTTGCTCTAACATAGGCAAAGAGAATGACCGGGGTGGGAGGGAAGGGAGAAGATATTTAACAGCTTTGCTGTGGTGCTCTTTGCTGCCTCCTGCTGGGCAGGAGCGATATATTCCATTAGTAATTAGATGATCCGTGGACTCGTGTCATTAGAAAGAAACAAATCTTTCCAAGAGAAAAGATAATAACCTCTAAGGAACTAAAAACTAGACCCCATTATGCTAAAGAGACCCTCGATCTTGAACCAATCTAGGCAGTTTGGAATTAAGACAAAAGGCCATGAAATCCTTCTCCTGAACTCCCCCACATAAGGGTATCTCTAAGAACCTCTCCCGGATGAAAAGCCCACTCTCCCTGGTTTGACCGTCTCTCTGCTCAAGGATCAGTCACCCAAGAGGGCAATCCTGCTAAAAACAAAAAACAATTGTGCGTCTCTGCCCCTAGAAGGAGACAAGGGACTTGTTTCTAGCCAGGGAGCTCCCAGGTTCTCCCTGACGAGAGAGATAAGCCACACAGACAATATGAGGTCCAATAAACCGGACAGACTGAAGATGGAGAGAGAAAACTCCCCTAGACACCAGACTTCCTGCGTCCTCAGGTGACCCAAGAACGCACCCCAGAAGGCTGTTGACCATGGTCACAACTTCCACTATGATTTCAAGGCACACGCCTATAGAAAGGGAGATCCTGACAGAGTCACCAGGAGAAAGATACTCTTGTTTGGCTGTCCAGGATGATCTAAGGATCTGATGGTCTCTGATCCATTGTCCAAGCATACATGGAGGAGAAAACAAGCAAAAAGACAAGTCCATGGTAGCCACCATGAGGCCCCTTACTACTTAGGCCTGTGCAGTGCACAAGGAGAGTAACAGTTGCAGTTACTCTGCGCAAACTAAGACTGTAAGGAACTAGTCTCAACTAGAGAAAAAAAAAAGCACCCAGATAAATATACATCTGGGAAAGCATAGGACAAAAAATAGCTGACCCAGAGCAACAGTAAAAACATAGTGCCCAAAAACCAACAGGCACAAGATCTATAAAATACATGTGAAAATCACTCAAACGTATATAGCGATTACTAAGCAAGCCCCACAGGAATGAAATATGAAAATCTGCATGGAGTGTCACGTCCTGAACCTTGCCGCTACCATGAAGCCTGCATAGGAGAGTAACTCCAGGCTGCTCTAAATCAGAATGAAATCCTCAGGAGAGGATACGCAAACATTCCCAGAGCCTTCTATGAGGGTAAATAGGTGCCAGCTTGTAGCTTTAATGCCCCCTCTCCCTCAGATAAAAGGTACCCTTAAAGGGAAAGGCCTAAATAAGTAAAAAAGGAAAGCAGTGGAAAACTTCATACTGGTTGCCAGGTGGGTGTTAGTACAGATTACTGGAAGGAGGATGTTCCCTGCGACATCCAGCAGTTAACCGCTACCAATACTATTACTTAGAGGTTAACATGGATACAGCATTAACCCCAGACCTATCTTGCAGGGAAACTACCCATTAAAAGGACCTAATCACATTTTCTTCAGAGCACCATATTCGCCTTCCTCCAAGTTACAGAGGCAAAGAATGACTGGGGGAGTAGGGGGAGTGGGAGGGATACTTATAGCATTGGATGGGGTGTCTTTGCCTCCTCCTGGTGGCCAGGTGTTGAATTTCCAACAGTAATGAATGTATTTGTGGACTCTCCCTGCCATTGGAAAGACATTTGGGTTTAGTAACCCTTTAAGGCAACAATTTGTCCTATCTCAAAATCTGTTAACTTTTTTTTTAGAAAAAAATGTAGCAAAGTCCCAGTTGTAGATATATAAAAAGGTCAAATTTTATTAGAATAGGTTAAAACATGAAAAAAGGGGATGTAAAAACATAGAAAGGTCTAACGCGTTTCGGCTAGCTCTTGCCGTAATCATAGACCATGTCTAATGTATGTTTTACAGAAGCTTAAATAGGTATCGAATTACATGTTAACCCAAATCAGCTGAATATTTAACCCTATCTAGCAATGTGGAAAACTGCTGTCTATAGTGAACTACTCTAAATATCTATGATGCAATTTCTCTTTTTCTCTCTATTCTGTTAACTTCACATATACGTCATTAAATATGTTACATGTAGGTGTACACAGATATATACATCTCTCGTGTGATTAACAATTATTTACATCTTATAAGGATATTAAGTAATGTACAGTAACGTATTAAACCTTAATGTATAATACATATAGTTCATCCAATGCACATTGTATTGTATCTTTATTTACCTTAATAATATTCTCTTTATAGAAAATGCACATTTTAGAATCTGGGCTTTCTAGAAATAGGCTTAAAGATGAAAGAACCTATGCCATTATAAATGTATATAAGAAAAAAAGGAGAAAAAGAAGAAACATTTCCCCTTTTTATCCAGCCTCCACTGAATCAGTTGTATCAGCCTCTATTTAACCCGGTAAAGCCCAGCTACAACATCATTACAGGAGAAACTAGACCCAATTGTGAGATCTGCGGAAAAATCATTTGGAGTCTACTTATTTCTCTTAAAGGGGCACTGAACCCAAATTTTTTATTTCATGATTCAGATAGAGCATGAGATTTTAAGCAACTTTCTAATTTACTCCTATTATCAAATTTTCTTCATTCTCTTGGTATCTTTATTTGAAATGCAAGAATGTAAGTTTAGATGTCGGCCCACTTTTGGTGAACAACCTGGGTTGTTCTTGCCGATTGGTGGAAAAATTCATCCACCAATAAAAAAGTGCTGTCCAGAGTACAGAAGCAAAAGAAGAAAAAAAAACCTTAGATGCCTTCTTTTTAAATAAAGATAGCAAGAGAACAAAGAAAATTTGATAATAGGAGTAAATTAGAAAGTTGCTTAAAATTGCTGCTCTGTCTGAATCACGAAAGAAAAAAATTTGGGTTCAGTGTCCCTTTAAGGACATTTACTTTTCAAGGATGAATAAGTCATAATAGTTATAGATAGATTAATGATACTTTGTAAATACAACGATTCTATTCTAAACTAGATATTTCAGCCAGGAGATGTTTATTAGACAAACACTGCCCTCTGCTGGTGAAACCCAGTAACCCACCTTTGCATCCACTGCTTGTAAGTGCTGCTCTGTATAATACACTCGGGTGTCTTGTGAATCACTAGAACCACAGGACTGTTCAACGTCTCCTCCTGGTACCTGCAACAAAACACACAATTAACCCAGAGACCAAAATAAACACCAATCGCATAGCTGGCCCCACGTCACACACAAACATCCCACATGCAACGTTACACACGTCTCACATACACGCCACAAAGAACACACATGACACTCACATGTAACAAGGCACAGCATACGTCACATGAAATGTGTAATACACGTCTCAGGTCTCACACACGTAACAATCACACAGCACACGTCACACACAAACATCCCACATACAACGTTACACACGTCTCACATACACGCCACAAAGAACACATGACACTCACATGTAACAAGGCACAGCATACGTCACATGAAATGTGTAATACACGTCTCAGGTCTAACACACGTAACAATCACATGTCGCACACAAACATCACACATGCAACGTTACACACGTCTCACATACACACCACAAAGAACACACATCACACTCAAATGTAACAAGGCACAGCATACGTCACATGAAATGTGTAATACACGTCTCAGGTCTCACACACGTAACAATCACACAGCATGTGTCACACAAATAAACACATGAATACAGCTTTTTTTTATCTCTATAAAGGTTATTCATAAACACAAAATTTATGCTTACCTGATAAATTTATCTTTCTTTCTTGACACGGTGAGTCCACGGATCATCTAATTACTATTGGGAATATCACTCCTGCCCAGCAGGAGGCGGCAAAGAGCACCACAGCAAAGATGTTAAATATCACCTCCCTACCCTCTAACCCCAGTCATTCAACCGAAGCAAAGGAGAGAAAGAAAGCAACAAGGTGCAGAGGTGTCTGAAGTTTATAACATACTAACACTCTGTCTTTAATGTTAAAAAAAAAGTACAATAATCACTTGGTGAATAAATGTGAAAATAAAAAGTGATAAACTAAATAATACACAAATAGGGGGAACTTCCGGGCAGCGTCCATGACAGGTCGCATAGCTGCATGCTGCTACAGCTTTTCTCTGAAAATTTTGAAAATCCGCATTTCGATAGATTGATCCATGCTGCATTTTATGAATTTGAAAGCCATACCTACTGAGCCTAGAATCTTTGGAATTGTTGCTGGCATCAGCGCCTGGAGCAGTTTTGAGATCTCGGCCTTCACCATATCCGACAGGGCCTCTTGCCCTGTCGTTAAGTAGCACCTTGCGTGCCGTTTCTATCAGAATACAATTTGCCATCTTTAGCTATTTCACATTTCAGAAGAGATATTAAAAGGATTCACCTGCTCACCTAGCGACTACAACTTGCCTTTAATAGCGACTTACCTGAACTTACTATTGTAAATGGAGGGCCTACGAAGATGGGAATCTCAAATGACCCAGCTCATAGATGACTACTGCTAGTCCCTGGATAGAGAACTGTGCGACTTCCTTACAATGGCTCTAAACATTGAGAGGGCAGCACTGAAAACCGAAGACCATCTTTTAAGGAGATCGGCTGAAACCCCTTCAATTTATAAGGCTGGGACTACTGATACAGAGTGTCCTAACATATACCTACAAAGTGTCTGCAAACAAAGTTTCCAACATACGCTTGCCCTCCCCAAATTGCCAGACAGAAAGAACCTCGACTTTAGGCTCCATGTTAAGTGATACAAACTCAGATGCTGTGGAGGAGCGAACCGCAATGAAGGCAGAGATCGGAGAAAAGTGCCTTCCAGACCCAACAGAGGAGAAAGTCCCTCCCCATACACCCAGTAACACAGCTTTAGCCATCATTGATAACCGGAGCTTAGACAGATACACCAGGCTGGGACTACTATACCTGAAGAGAGAGGCAACCCTTATACGCCTGCTTCCAGCCTGGAGAATACATGGAGACATGCTGCACCTAAAGAAGTCTGTAAAAATGCGCATCAATCAGCCCTACGATGTATCGTTGCTTCTAACGCTGCACAGGACACAAAAACATAATTTATGTAAGAACTTGCCTGATAAATTCATTTCTTTCATATTAACAAGAGTCCATGAGCTAGTGACGTATGGGATATACATTCCTACCAGGAGGGGCAAAGTTTCCCAAACCTCAAAATGCCTACAAATACACCCCTCACCACACCCACAAATCAGTTTAACGAATAGCCAAGAAGTGGGGTGATAAAAAAAAGTGCGAAAGCATAAAAAAATAAGGAATTGGAATAATTGTGCTTTATACAAAAAAATCATAACCACCACAAAAAAGGGTGGGCCTCATGGACTCTTGCTAATATGAAAGAAATTAATTTATCAGGTAAGTTCTTACATAAATTATGTTTTCTTTCATGTAATTAGCAAGAATCCATGAGCTAGTGACGTATGGGATAATGACTACCCAAGATGTGGATCTTTCCACGCAAGAGTCACTAGAGAGGGAGGGATAAAATAAAGACAGCCAATTCCTGCTGAAAATAATCCACACCCAAAATAAAGTTTAATGAAAACATAAGCAGAAGATTCAAACTGAAACCGCTGCCTGAAGTACTTTTCTACAAAAAACTGCTTCAGAAGAAGAAAATACATCAAAATGGTAGAATTTAGTAAAAGTATGCAAAGAGGACCAAGTTGCTGCTTTGCAAATCTGATCAACCGAAGCCTCATTCCTAAACGCCCAGGAAGTAGAAACTGACCTAGTAGAATGAGCTGTAATCCTTTGAGGCGGAGTTTTACCCGACTCGACATAAGCATGGTGAATTAAGGATTTCAACCAAGATGCCAAAGAAATGGCAGAAGCTTTCTGACCTTTTCTAGAACCGGAAAAGATGACAAATAGACTAGAAGTCTTTCGGAAAGACTTAGTAGCTTCAACATAATATTTCAAAGCTCTAACAACATCCAAAGAATGCAACGATTTCTCCTTAGAATTCTTAGGATTAGGACATAATGAAGGAACCACAATTTCTCTACTAATGTTGTTGGAATTCACAACCTTAGGTAAAAATTCAAAAGAAGTTCGCAACACCGCCTTATCCTGATGAAAAATCAGAAAAGGAGACTCACAAGAAAGAGCAGATAATTCAGAGACTCTTCTGGCAGAAGAGATGGCCAAAAGGAACAAAACTTTCCAAGAAAGTAATTTAATGTCCAATGAATGCATGGGTTCAAAAGGAGGAGCTTGAAGAGCCCCCAGAACCAAATTCAAACTCCAAGGAGGAGAAATAGACTTAATGACAGGTTTTATACGAACCAAAGCTTGTACAAAACAATGAATATCAGGAAGAATAGCAATCTTTCTGTGAAAAAGAACAGAAAGAGCAGAGATTTGTCCTTTCAAGGAACTTGCGGACAAACCTTTATCTAAACCATCCTGAAGAAACTGTAAAATTCTCGGAATTCTAAAAGAATGCCAAGAAAAATGATGAGAAAGACACCAAGAAATATAAGTCTTCCAGACTCTATAATATATCTCTCTAGATACAGATTTACGAGCCTGTAACATAGTAATAATCACAGAGTCAGAGAAACCTCTTTGACCAAGAATCAAGCGTTCAATCTCCATACCTTTAAATTTAAGGATTTGAGATCCTGATGGAAGAAAGGACCTTGCGACAGAAGGTCTGGTCTTAACGGAAGAGTCAACGGCTGGCAAGAGGCCATCCGGACAAGATCCGCATACCAAAACCTGTGAGGCCATGCTGGAGCTACCAGCAGAACAAACGAGCATTCCTTCAGAATCTTGGAGATTACTCTTGGAAGAAGAACTAGAGGCGGAAAGATATAGGCAGGATGATACTTCCAAGGAAGTGATAATGCATCCACTGCCTCCGCCTGAGGATCCCGGGATCTGGACAGATACCTGGGAAGTTTCTTGTTTAGATGAGAAGCCATCAGATCTATTTCTGGGAGTTCCCACATTTGAACAATCTGAAGAAATACCTCTGGGTGAAGAGACCATTCGCCCGGATGCAACGTTTGGCGACTGAGATAATCCGCTTCCCAATTGTCTATACCTGGGATATGAACCGCAGAGATTAGACAGGAGCTGGATTCCGCCCAAACCAGAATTCGAGATACTTCTTTCATAGCCAGAGGACTGTGAGTCCCTCCTTGATGATTGATGTATGCCACAGTTGTGACATTGTCTGTCTGAAAACAAATGAACGACTCTCTCTTCAGAAGAGGCCAAGACTGAAGAGCTCTGAAAATTGCATGGAGTTCCAAAATATTGATCGGTAATCTCACCTCCTGAGATTCCTAAACCCCTTGTGCCGTCAGAGACCCCCACACAGCTCCCCAACCTGTAAGACTTGCATCTGTTGAGATTATAGTCCAGGTCGGAAGAACAAAAGAAGCCCCCTGAATTAAACAATGGTGATCTGTCCACCACGTCAGAGAGTGTACAATCGGTTTTAAAGATATTAATTGAGATATCTTTGTGTAATCCCTGCACCATTGGTTCAGCATACAGAGCTGAAGAGGTCGCATGTGAAAACGAGCAAAGGGGATTGCGTCCGATGCAGCAGTCATAAGACCTAGAATTTCCATGCATAAGGCTACCGAAGGGAATGATTGTGACTGAAGGTTTCGACAAGCTGAAATCAATTTTAGACGTCTCTTGTCTGTCAAAGACAGAGTCATGGACACTGAATCTATCTGGAAACCCAAAAAGGTTACCCTTGTCTGAGGAATCAATGAACTTTTTAGTAAATTGATCCTCCAACCATGATCTTGAAGAAACAACACAAGTCGATTCGTATGAAATTCTGCTAAATGTGAAGACTGAGCAAGTACCAAGATATCGTCCAAATAAGGAAATACCACAATACCCTGTTCTCTGATTACAGACAGAAGGGCACCGAGAACCTTTGTAAAAATTCTTGGAGCTGTAGCTAGGCCAAACGGCAGAGCCACAAACTGGTAATGCTTGTCCAGGAAAGAGAATCTCAGGAACTGTGAGCTGGGTGAATCGGAATATGCAGATATGCATCCTGTAAATCTATTGTAGACATATAATACCCTTGCTGAACAAAAGGCAAGATAGTCCTTACAGTTACCATTTTGAATGTTGGTATCCTTACATAACGATTCAATATTTTTAGATCCAGAACTTTGGTACAATGAAGAGATTTGAATAAAACCCCAGCCCCTGTTCCAGAACTGGAACTGGCATAATTACTCCAGCCAACTCTAGATCTGAAACACATTTCAGAAATGCTTGAGCTTTCACTGGGTTTACTGGGACACGGGAAAGAAAAAATCTCTTTGCAGGAGGTCTTATCTTGAAACCAATTCTGTACCCTTCTGAAACAATGTTCTGAATCCAAAGATTGTGAACAGAATTGATCCAAATTTCTTTGAAAAAACGTAATCTGCCCCCTACCAGCTGAGCTGGAATGAGGGCCGCACCTTCATGTGGACTTAGAAGCTGGCTTTGCTTTTCTAGAAGGCTTGGATTTATTCCAGACTGGAGATGGTTTCCAAACTGAAACTGCTCCTGAGGATGAAGGATCAGGCTTTTGTTCTTTGTTGAAACGAAAGGAACGAAAACGATTATTAGCCCTGTTTTTACCTTTAGATTTTTTATCCTGTGGTAAAAAAGTTCCTTTCCCACCAGTAACAGTTGAGATAATAGAATCCAACTGAGAACCAAATAATTTATTACCCTGGAAAGAAAGGGAAAGTAGTCGATTTAGAAGACATATCAGCATTCCAAGTTTCAAGCCATAAAGCTCTTCTAGCTAAAATAGCTAGAGACATAAACCTGACATCAACTCTGATAATATCAAAAATGGCATCACAGATAAAATTATTAGCATGTTGAAGAAGAATAATATTATGAGAATCATGATCTGTTACTTGTTGCGCTAAAGTTTCCAACCAAAAAGTTGAAGCTGCAGCAACATCAGCCAATGATATAGCAGGTCTAAGAAGATTACCTGAACACAGATAAGCTTTTCTTAGAAAGGATTCAATTTTCCTATCTAAAGGATCCTTAAAGGGAGTACCATCTGCCGTAGGAATAGTAGTACGTTTAGCAAGGGTAGAAATAGCCCCATCAACTTTAGGGATTTTGTCCCAAAACTCTAATCTGTCGGACGGCACAGGATATAATTGCTTGAAACGTTTAGAAGGAGTAAATGAATTACCCAAATTATTCCATTCTCTGGAAATTACTTCAGAAATAGCACCATGAACAGGAATAACTTCTGGAATAACCACAGGAGATTTAAAGACCTTGTCTAAACGTTTAGATTTAGTATCAAGAGGACCAGAATCCTCAATTTCTAAAGCAATTAAAACTTCTTTAAGTAAAGAACGAATAAATTCCATTTTAAATAAATATGAAGATTTATCAGCATCAACCTCTGAGACAGAATCCTCTGAACTAGAAGAATCATTAGAATCAGAATGATGTTCATTTAAAAATTCATCTGGATAAAGAGAAGTTTTAAAAGATTTTTTGTGTTTACTAGAAGGAGGAATAACAGACATAGCCTTCTTAATGGATTCAGAAACAAAATCTCTTATGTTATCAGGAACACTCTGAACATTAGATGTTGTTGGAACTGCAACAGGTAATGGTATTTTACTAAAGGAAATATTATCTGCATTAACAAGTTTGTCATGACATTTAATACAAACAACAGCTGGAGGAACAGCTACCAAAAGTTTACAGCAGATACACTTAGCTTTGGCAGTTCCAGCACCAGACAGCGATTTTCCTGAAGTATCTTCTGACTCAGATGCAACGTGAGACATCTTGCAATATGTAAGAGAAAAAACAACATATAAAGCAAAATTGATCAAATTCCTTAAATGACAGTTTCAGGAATGGGAAAAAATGCCAAAGAACAAGCTTCTAGCAACCAGAAGCAATGAAAAATGAGACTTAAATAATGTGGAGACAAAAGCGACGCCCATATTTTTTTAGCGCCAAATAAGACGCCCACATTATTTGGCGCCTAAATGCTTTGGCGCCAAAAATGACGCCACATCCGGAACGGCGACATTTTTGGCGCAAAAGAACGTCAAAAAATGACGCAACTTCCGGCGACACGTATGACGCCGGAAACAGAAAAGATTTTTTGCGCCAAAAAAATCCGCGCCAAGAATGACGCAATAAAATGAAGCATTTTCAGCCCCCGCGAGCCTAACAGCCCACAGGGAAAAAGTCAAATTTTTAAGGTAAGAAAAAAGATTGATTCAAATGCATTATCCCAAATATGAAACTGACTGTCTGAAAAAAAGGAATGTTGAACATTCTGAGTCAAGGCAAATAAATGTTTGAATACATATATTTAGAACTTTAAAAAAGTGCCCAACCATAGCTTTAGAGTGTCACAGAAAATAAGACTTACTTACCCCAGGACACTCATCTACATGTTTGTAGAAAGCCAAACCAGTACTGAAACGAAAATAAGCAGAGGTAATGGTATATATATATATAAGAGTATATCGTCGATCTGAAAAGGGAGGTAAGAGATGAATCTCTACGACCGATAACAGAGAACCTATGAAATAGACCCCGTAGAAGGAGATCATTGAATTCAAACAGGCAATACTCTCTTCACATCCCTCTGACATTCACTGCACGCTGAGAGGAAAACCGGGCTCCAACCTGCTGCGGAGCGCATATCAACGTAGAATCTAGCACAAACTTACTTCACCACCTCCATAGGAGGCAAAGTTTGTAAAACTGATTTGTGGGTGTGGTGAGGGGTGTATTTGTAGGCATTTTGAGGTTTGGGAAACTTTGTCCCTCCTGGTAGGAATGTATATCCCATACGTCACTAGCTCATGGACTCTTGCTAATTACATGAAAGAAATCTGTATACGGACATTCTTGATCCCCTTGGACTAGTTCTACTGACAGCCGGTATTGTACTTGTGGGGTACAGGGAGAATTACTGCACTGGAGTAGGCTAAGCATAAAATTACTTAATCCGGGGATCTTGTGCTGATCATACTTATCACAAGAGTCATGGTTATTATATCTTCCGATCTAACCTCATTTGTTCTTTATTGGAAATCCTACTGTTTAATGCTCTTAATAGCGTCCATTTGTACTGACCTTAGTTTTTTTGGACACTTTTTCGGCAAGCTACTGATAATTTTTTTCTTTTTTTTTTTTTTTATTGGGTACAGTATGATGTATGCTTCATGCAGGGAAATGGGTTGGAACTACCTGTAATTTGTTTATATGTGCATAATGGCTCACAGGGTACATTACCATTAAGTCTCCCCTTTTAGTTTAATTCCCGTATGTAGTAAATTTTCCTCGGTTTACAAGATGGTTAATTTAAAACCTCCTATTGTATTGCCTTACAGTATAATATTGCTACCTATGCACTATGTGGTGACTCAGCTATCAGCGGCCGAGATGGCGGGGTCTGCCATGTTTGTTTTTCTACAAACCTTGTTACTGCGTAGGGGGCATATATTCACATGTTAGCTGTATTTTTACAGTACATATAGGTTAAGATTATTTTCGCCAGACATGGATTTATGTTACTGTCTGACCTCTGCTAAGCACACTAATTAGCTCTTACTAGACGTTAGGCTTGTAGACATACCATACAAACTGGGAGATGGTGTTATACATTTGAGAGCTAAGAATTATTGTATTTGCAGAGCTGATATGCTTTCATTCTACTGCTACTAATGTACTAACTGGGAGAACCTATTATAACTTTAAAATGTTAAAGGGACAGTCAACACCAGAATTTTTGTTGTTTAAAAAGATAAATAATCCCTTTATTACCCATTCCCCAGTTTTGCAAAACCAACACTGTTATATTAATACACTTTTTACTTCTGTGACTAACTTGTATCTAAGCATCTTCTGACCGCCCCTAATCACATGACTTTTAGTTATTATCTATTGACTTGCATTTTAGCCAATTAGTGCAGTGTCTGCCACTAGCGTGATCACAATGCTATCTATATGGCCTATATGAGCTTGCTCTCCCCTGCTGTGAAAAGTAAATAAAAAAGAGGCGGCCTTCAAGGGCTTAGAAATTATCATATGTGCCTCCCTAGGTTTGCTTTCAACTAGAATACCAAGAGAACAAAGCAAAATTGTTGATAAAAGTAAATTGGAAATTTGTTTAAAATTACATGTCCTATTTGAAAAATGAAAGTTTTTTTTGGACTTGACTGTCCCTTTAACCTAACTAATCCAATAGCCATTGTGATCCTATCACTTAAACCTACATCTGTCACTTATCTATTGTAACTGTCTAACATCCATTCATACTAGCCTTCCCCCCAAAATCTTTTAATATAGTTGTGTATATATATCTTTCACTGATTTATATAAAAGGTAGGTGCCAATGGCGCTTAAGACCTATGAAACTACTATTTAGCCTTTATAATGCCTATGTCAATATATATTTATACCCCAAGTGCCAGGGCTTTTCCCTTTTTGCTATATATCAGACCCCGCACAGTGTTGTATTTAGTAACCCTCCAGCTTGGTAGTTGCTGCTTCATTCACTTACACATAGTAGTAGCCTCAATTATCTAGCTCTTAGAATTAATGAGCAGGTGTCCTAATCGGATGCACTACAGATTATCTACACTAGTGTTTTCATTTGAGATCCTTTAGTGGTCTCTTCTATCTCAGGATACCTTCATATACTATTATTATCTATTTGAGGCCCATGAGTGGCCTCTTATGTATCCAGGAAGGTTTACACTCTGTTAGATGTTATATATGTGCTATAGCTTTATGTTTTTCCATACTGCCTAATCTTTATGGCATCACCCCAGTTATATACGCATGTTATAATATTCTATAAAAACAAGGTTCATCACTGAGATCCACAAGTGGTCTCCTATGTTTATAATTATCTTCTTTGGCTTTAATATTTCCTTTTACCTACAGAGGTCCAATAGTGGCCTATGGTGTCATGTAGAAGGTTTCTAGATGATTGGCATCCTGTCTATATAATGTCTATATGGTGGCTTTGTACCTCTTTTCCTTTTATTTTTCCGTTTTTGCCTACTGTAAAACTGAAGTCTTATTTCATGTGATATAAGAAGTAATTTTTATGATGATGTATGCCTTTGAATGAACCTCAAATTAAAAAAAAAAAAAAAAAAAAAAAAGTTGGTATTCCCATATATTGCTCCCCTTATGATGTGAAAACATTGTTTAGAACAATCAATAAATTATTTTAACCATTAAAATAAAAAAAAATACACAAATATAAAAGTAACAATAATATATACTGTGTAAGGATACGAGTGATCTGTGGAGTCCTCCTCAATTCCAGTGATTGAAGTGATTCAAGTGGTTTCTTGCCTCAAAAACAAAATACGCTTGTAAACAGCGTGTTCCTAAAGAACATTAACTGAACGCCACTATACGCTGTTTAGGAACATTAACTGAACGCCACTATACGCTGTTTAGGAACATTAACTGAACGCCACTATACGCTGTTTAGGAACATTAACTGAACGCCACTATACGCTGTTTAGGAACATTAACTGAACGCCACTATACGCTGTTTAGGAACATTAACTGAACGCCACTATACGCTGTTTAGGAACATTAACTGAACGCCACTATACGCTGTTTAGGAACATTAACTGAACGCCACTATACGCTGTTTAGGAACATTAACTGAACGCCACTATACGCTGTTTAGGAACATTAACTGAACGCCACTATACGCTGTTTAGGAACATTAACTGAACGCCACTATACGCTGTTTAGGAACATTAACTGAACGCCACTATACGCTGTTTAGGAACATTAACTGAACGCCACTATACGCTGTTTAGGAACATTAACTGAACGCCACTATACGCTGTTTAGGAACATTAACTGAACGCCACTATACGCTGTTTAGGAACATTAACTGAACGCCACTATACGCTGTTTAGGAACATTAACTGAACGCCACTATACGCTGTTTAGGAACATTAACTGAACGCCACTATACGCTGTTTAGGAACATTAACTGAACGCCACTATACGCTGTTTAGGAACATTAACTGAACGCCACTATACGCTGTTTAGGAACATTAACTGAACGCCACTATACGCTGTTTAGGAACATTAACTGAACGCCACTATACGCTGTTTAGGAACATTAACTGAACGCCACTATACGCTGTTTACGAACATTAACTGAACGCCACTATACGCTGTTTACGAACATTAACTGAACGCCACTATACGCTGTTTACAAGTAAGGTCGCCAGGACAGGCATTGAGAGATTATTACTTACCCAGGGGGAACCAGCTAAGCCGGTGTGGCACGCTATTTCTCTCCACCCTACCAAAGGATAGGTTCTCTCCCACTTAAAGCTCTGCTAGTGGTTCGATACCCTAGTGACTGTTGAAGTATATATTTGTGGCTTTTAATGATTTTATGTATTTTAAATAAATAATCTTTTTACCTGAAGCAGCTGTTTGCGGTTGGTATATACTGGTTACCTGGCAGTATAAAACCGGATGTGCGTCTGTACCTAGAGCCTGGTAGGCTCAGCAAAGTGCGAGTAACCCCTTGGTGGGACTACGAATGTGAAGATAATGTTTATTTTTTACCAAAATGTATTGCACTATATTTTTCTTATTTTGTTTTTGAATCACTTCAATCACTGGAATGGAGGACTCCACAGATCACCCATATCCTTACACACTATATATTATTGTTACTTTTATATTTATTTATTATTTATTTTATCACTTTTTTTCCCACAAAACCTGTCTTTAAGAAAACAGGGCGGGCCGTGGACTCACTGTGTCAAGAAATAAATTTATCAGGTAAGCATAAATTTAGTTTTCTTTCTAATGACACGGTGAGTCCACAGATCATCTAATTACTATTGGGAATCAATACCCAAGCTAGAGGACACGGATAAGGGAGGGATAAGACAGCTTAAACAGAAGGCACCATTGCTTGCAGAACCTTTCTCCCAAAAGCAGCCTCAGCCGAGGCAAAAGTGTCAAATTTATAGAATTTTGAAAAAGTGTGAAGAGAGGACCAAGTTGCAGCCTTGCAAATCTGTTCCACAGAAGATTCATTTTTGAATGCCCAGGAAGAGGAAACAGCCCTCGTGGAATGAGCTGTAACTCTCTCAGGAGGCTGCTGTCCAGCAGTTTCATAAGCCAAGCGAATGATACTCCTCAGCCACAAAGAAAGAAGTAGCCGTAACTTTCTGTCCTTTACGTTTTCACAGAGAAAACCACCAACAGGGCAGAAGACTGACGAAAATCCTTAGTCGCCTGTAAATAGAATTTTAGTGCACATATCACGTCCAGATTGTGCAGAATCCGTTCCTTCTGAGAAGGATTAGGCACAAGGAAGGAACAACAATCTCCTGATTAATGTTCCAATCTGAAACTACTTTAGGGAGAAACCCTAGCTTACTACGCAAAACCACCTTATCGGAATGAAAAATAAGGTAAGGAGACTCATACTGCAATGCCAAGAGTTCTGAAACTCTTCGAACAGATGAAATAGCCACCAGAAACAAAACCTTCCAAGATAAGTTTAATATCTAAGGAATGCATAGGCTCAAATGGAGCCTGTTGAAGAACCTTAAGAACAAGGTTAAGACTCCAGGGAGGAGTAACCGGTTTGAACACAGGTCTCATTCTGACCAAGGCCTGACAGAACGATTGCACGTCTGGTACATCCGCCAGACATTTATGCAATAAAATAGACAAGGCAGATATTTGACCATTTAAGAAGCTTGCCGATAAACCCTTCTCCAAACCCTCTTGGAGAAAAGACCAAATTTTAGGAATCCAAACTCTATTCCATGAGTAGCCTTTGGATTCACACCAATGCAGATATTTACGCCATATCTTATGGTAAATCTTTCTAGTCACAGGCTTACGAGCCTGGATCATGGTCTCAATGACCGAGTCAGAAAAACATAATTTATGTAAGAACTTACCTGATAAATTCATTTCTTTCATATTAGCAAGAGTCCATGAGCTAGTGACGTATGGGATATACATTCCTACCAGGAGGGGCAAAGTTTCCCAAACCTTAAAATGCCTATAAATACACCCCTCACCACACCCACAATTCAGTTTAACGAATAGCCAAGAAGTGGGGTGATAAAAAAGTGCGAAAGCATATAAAATAAGGAATTGGAATAATTGTGCTTTAAACAAAAAAATCATAACCACCACAAAAAAGGGTGGGCCTCATGGACTCTTGCTAATATGAAAGAAATTAATTTATCAGGTAAGTTCTTACATAAATTATGTTTTCTTTCATGTAATTAGCAAGAGTCCATGAGCTAGTGACGTATGGGATAATGACAACCCAAGATGTGGATCTTTCCACACAAGAGTCACTAGAGAGGGAGGGATAAAATAAAGACAGCCAATTCCTGCTGAAAATAATCCACACCCAAAATAAAGTTTAATAAAAAACCTAAGCAGAAGATTCAGACTGAAACTGCTGCCTGAAATACTTTTCTACCAAAAACTGCTTCAGAAGAAGAAAATACATCAAAATGGTAGAATTTAGTAAAAATATGCAAAGAGGACCAAGTTGCAACTATGCAAATCTGATCAACCGAAGCTTCATTCCTAAACGCCCAGAAAGTAGAAACTGACCTGGTAGAATGAGCTGTAATCCTCTGAGGCGGAGTTTTACCCGACTCAACATAGGCAAGATGAATTAAAGATTTCAACCAAGATGCCAAATAAATGGCAGAAGCTTTCTGGCCTTTCTAGAACCGGAAAAGATGACAAATAGACTAGAAGTCTTTCGGAAAGACTTAGTAGCTTCAACATAATATTTCAAAGCTCTAACAACATCCAAAGAATGCAATGATTTCTCCTTAGAATTCTTAGGATTAGGACATAATGAAGGAACCACAATTTCTCTACTAATGTTGTTAGAATTCACAACTTTAGGTAAAAATTCAAAAGAAGTTCGCAACACCACCTCATCCTGATGAAAAATCAGAAAAGGAGACTCACAAGAAAGAGCAGATAAATCAGAAACTCTTCTGGCAGAAGAGATGGCCAAAAGGAACAAAACTTTCCAAGAAAGTAATTAATGACCAATGAATGCATAGGTTCAAAGGGAGGAGCTTGAAGAGCTCCCAGAACCAAATTCAAACTCCAAGGAGGAGAAATTGACTTAATGACAGGTTTTATACGAACCAAAGCTTGTATAAAACAATAAATATCAGGAAGAATAGCAATCTTTCTGTGAAAAAGAACAGAAAGAGCAGAGATTTGTCCTTTCAATGAACTTGCAGACAAACCCTTATCTAAACCATCCTGAAGAAAGTGTAAAATTCTCGGTATTCTAAAAGAATGCCAAGAAAAAAGATGAGAAAGACACCAAAAAATATAAGTCTTCCAGACTCTATAATATATCTCTCTAGATACAGATTTACGAGCCTGTAACATAGTATTAATCACAGAGTCAGAGAAACCTCTTTGACCAAGAATCAAGCGTTCAATCTCCATACCTTAAAATTTAAGGATTTGAGATCCTGATGGAAAAAAAGGACCTTGCGACAGAAGGTCTGGTCTTAACGGAAGAGTCCACGGCTGTCAAGAGGCCATCCGGACAAGATCCGCATACCAAAGCTATAAGGCCATGCCGGAGCTACCAGCAGAACAAACGAGCATTCCTTCAGAATCTTGGAGATTACTCTTGGAAGAAGAACTAGAGGCGGAAAGATATAGACAGGATGATACTTCCAAGGAAGTGATAATGCATCCACTGCCTCCGCCTAAGGATCCCGGGATCTGGACAGATATCTGGGAAGTTTCTTGATTAGATGAGACGCCATCAGATCTATTTCTGGAAATTCCCACATTTGAACAACCTGAAGAAATACCTCTGGGTGAAGAAACCATTTGCCCGGATGCAACGTTTGGCGACTTAGATAAACCGCTTCCCAATTGTCTACACCTGGGATATGAACCGCAGAGATTAGACAGGAGCTGGAATCCGCCCAAACCAAAAAAAAAAAATTCGAGATACTTCTTTCATAGCCAGAGGACTGTGAGTCGCTCCTTGATGATGTATGCCACAGTTGTGACATTGTCTGTCTGAAAACAAATGAACGATTCTCTCTACAGAAGAGGCCAAAACTGAAGAGCTCTGAAAATTGCACGGAGTTCCAAAATATTTATCGGTAATCTCACCTCCTGAGATTCCCAAACTCCTTGTGCCGACAGAGATCCCCACACAGCTCCCCAACCTGTGAGACTTGTATCTGTTGAAATTACAGTCCAGGTCGGAAGCACAAAAGAAGCCCCCTGAATTAAACGATGGTGATCTGTCCACCACGTTAGAGAGTGTCGAACAATCGGTTTTAAAGATATAAATTGAAATATCTTTGTGTAATCCTTGCACCATTGATTCAGCATACAGAGCTGAAGAGGTCGCATGTGAAAAACAAGCAAAGGGGATTGCGTCCAATGCAGCAGTCATAAGACCTAGAATTTCCATGCATAAGGTTACCGAAGGGAATGATTGTGACTGAAGGTTTCGACAAGCTGAAAACAATTTAGACGTCTCTTGTCTGTTAAAGACAGAGTCATGGACACTGAATCTATCTGGAAACCCAGAAAGATTACCCTTGACTGAGGAATCAATGAACTTTTTGGTAAATTGATCCTCCAACCATGATCTTGAAGAAACAACACAAGTCGAATCGCATGAGATTCTTTGAATGAGAAGACTGAGCAAATACCAAGATAATCGTCCAAATAAGGAAATACAAAAAACCCTGTTCTCTGAATACAGAAAGAAGGGCACCGAGAATCTTTGAAAAAAATTCTTGGAACTGAGGCTAGGCCAAACAGTAGAGCCACAAAACTGGTAATGCTTGTCTAAAAAGAGAATCTCAAACACTAAAAAGTGATCTGAATGAACCGGAATATGCAGATACACATCCTGCAAAACTATTGTAGACATAAAATGCCCTTGCTAAACAAAAGGCAGAATAGTCCTACAGTAACCATCTTGAATGTTGGTATACATAACGATTCAATATTGATAGATCCGGAACTGGTCTGAAGGAATTGACCTTCTTTGGTACAATGAAGAGATAAAATAAAACCCTAGCCCCTGTTCCAGAACTGGAACTGGCATAATTACTCCAGCCAACTCTAGATCTGAAACACATTTCAGAAATGCTGAGCCTTGCTGTGTTAACTGGGACACGGGAAGAAAAAAATCTCTTAGCAGGAGGCCTTACTGAAGCCAATTCTGTACCTTTCTGAAACAATGTTCTGAAACCAGAGTTTGAGAACGGAATTGATCCAAACTCCATTGAATAAAACGTAATCTGCCCCATACCAGCTGAACTGGAAAAAAGGGCCGCACCTTCATGGGTACTTAGGAGCTGACTATAGGTTTCTATAAGGCTTGAATATATTCCAAACTGGAAATAGTTTCCAAACTGAAACCGCTCCTGAGGATGAAGGATCAGGCTTTTGCTCCTTATTATGAGAAAAAGAACGAAAAAATGATTATTACCCTGGAAAGAAAGGGAAAAACAAAGTTAACTTTAAAAGACATATCAGCATTCCAAGTTAAATCCATAAAGCTTTTCTAGCTAAAATAGCTAGAGACATATACCTGACATCAACTCAAATGATATCAAAAGATAGTATCACCAATAAAATTATTAGCATGTTATAGAATAAAAATAATGCTATAAAATTATGATCTGATACTTGTTGCGCTAAAACTTCTAACCAAAAAGATGAAGCTGCAGCAACATCCGGTATAGCAGGTCTAAGAAGATTACCTAAACATAAGTAAACTTTTCTTAGAAAGGATTCAATTTTCTTTTCTAAAGGATCCTTAAATTTAGTACTATCTGCCGTAAGAATAGTAGTACATTTTAGCAGGAATAGAGACAGCCCCAAACCTTAGGGATTTTGACCCAAAAAACTCTAATCTGTCAGATGGCACAGAATATAATTGCTTAAACATTTAGAAGGAGTAAAAGAATTACCCAAATTATTCCATTCCCTGGAAATTACTTCAGAAAAAGCATCAGGGAGATTAAACACTTCTGGAATAACTACAGGAGATTTAAAAAAACCCTATTTAAACGTTTAGATTTAGTATCAAGAGGACCAGAATCCTCTATATCTAAAGCAATTAATACGTCTTTAAATAAAGAACGAATAAATTCCATCTTGAACAAATAAAAAGATTTAACAGCATCAACCTCTGAGACAGAAACTTCTGAACCAGAAGAACCATTATCAGCATCAGAACGATGATGTTCATTTAAAAATTCATCTGAAAAAAAGAGAAGTTTTAAAAGACTTTTATGTAAACTAGAAGGAGAAATAACAGACATAGCCTTCTAAATGGATTTAAAAAATAAAATCTCTTATGTTTATCAGGAACACTCTGAAAATTAAATGTTGACGGAACAGCAACAGGTAATATAACAGTACTAAAGGAAATTTTATCTGCATTAATAAGTTTGTCATGACATGCAATACAAACAACAGGTGGAGAAACAGATACCAAAAATTAATAGCAGATACACTGAGCTTGGTAGCTCCAGCCCCGGGCAGTGATTTTCCTCAAGTAACTTCTGACTCAGTTGCAACGTGGAACATCTTGCAATATGTAATAGAAAAAACAACATATAAAGCAAATTGATCAAAATCCTTAAATGACAGTTTCAGGAATGGGAAAAAAATGCCAGTGAACAAGCTTCTAGCAACCAGAAGCAATAAATAATGAGACTTAAATAATGTGGAGACAAAAGCGACGCCCATATTTTTTTAGCGCCAAACAAGACGCCCACATTATTTGGCGCCGAAATGCCTTTTGGCGCCAAAAATGACGCCACATCCGGAACGCCAACATTTTTGGCGCAAAATAACGTCAAAAAAATGACGCAACTTCCGGCGACACGTATGACGCCGGAAACGGAAAAGAATTTTTGCGCCAAAAAAATCCGCGCCAAGAATGACGCAATAAAATGAAGCATTTTCAGCCCCCAGGGAAAAAAAGAGTCAAATTTTTGAAGGTAAGAAAAAATGATTAATTCAAATGCATTATCCCAAATATGAAACTGACTGTCTGAAAAATAAGGAAAGTTGAACATTCTGAGTCAAGGCAAATAAATGTTTGAATACATATATTTAGAACTTTATAAACAAAGTGCCCAACCATAGCTTTAGAGTGTCACAGAAAATAAGATTTACTTACCCCAGGACACTCATCTACATGTTTGTAGAAAGCCAAACCAGTACTGAAACGAGAATCAGCAGAGGTAATGGTATATATAAGAGTATATCGTCGATCTGAAAAGGGAGGTAAGAGATAAATCTCTACGACCGATAACAGAGAACCTATGAAATAGACCCCGTAGAAGGAGATCACTGCATTCAAAATAGGCAATACTCTCCTCACATCCCTCTGACATTCACTGCACGCTGAGAGGAAAACCGGGCTCCAACTTGCTGCGGAGCGCATATCAACGTAGAATCTAGCACAAACTTACTTCACCACCTCCATCGGAGGCAAAGTTTGTAAAACTGAATTGTGGGTGTGGTGAGGGGTGTATTTATAGGCATTTTAAGGTTTGGGAAACTTTGCCCCTCCTGGTAGGAATGTATATCCCATACGTCACTAGCTCATGGACTCTTGCTAATTACAAGAAAGAAATCCACATTTAGATAAAATTAAGCGTTCAATCTCCAAGCAGTCATCTTAAGAGAAACTAGATTTGGATGGAGGAAGGGCTCTTGAAGTAGAAGTTCCTTCCTCAATGGAAGTCTCCAAGGTGGAAGAGATGACATCTCCACTAGGTCTGCATACCAGATCCTGCGAGGCCACGCCGGTGCAATGAGGATCAATGACGCCCTCTCCTATTTGATTCGAGCAATGACCCGAGGCAGAAGAGCGAACGGGGGAAATAGTTATGCAAGACTGAAGTTCCAAGGGACCGCCAGGGCATCTATCAATACCGCCTGAGGATCCCTGGACCTCAACCCGTACCTCGTAAGCTTGGCATTCTGTCGAGATGCCATGAGATCCAGTTCCGGCTGTCGCCATTTGAGAACCAAGCTGGAAAACACTTCCGGATGGAGTTCCCACTCCCACGGGTGAATGGTCAATCTGATCAGAAAATCCGCTTCCCAGTTGTCCACTCCTGGAATGTGGATCGCCGACAGACAGCAATTGTGGGTCTCCGCCCACTGAATTATCTTGGCTACATCTGTCATGGCTAAGGAACTCTGAGTTCCCCCCTGATGGTTGATGTAAGCCACTGAAGTTATGTTGTCCGACTGGAACCTGATAAACCGGGCCGAGGCTAAGGCCAGGCCAGAAGAGCATTGAAGATTGGTCTCAGTTCGAGAATGTTTATGGGCAGAACCGTCTCCGTCCGAGTCCATGTTACCTGAGCCTTTAGAGAGCCCCAGACTGCTCCCCATCCTAGTAGGCTGGCGTCCGTTGTCACAATCACCCAGGTGGGTCTGCGGAAGCAGGTTCCTTGGGAGAAATGATCCTGAGACAACCACCAAAGAGGAGAATCTCTTGTCTCCTGATCCAGATGTAATCGTGGAGACAGATCCGCATAATCTCCGTTCCACTGCCTCAGCATGCATAACTGCAGAGGTCTAAGGTGGAAACAGGTAAACGGGATGATGTCCATGGCCGCTACCATCAGACTGATTACCTCCATACATTGAGCCACTGATGATAAGAGGAGAGGATTGAAGCGCTAGACAAGAATCGGACTTCTGTCAAAAAAAATTTCATTGATAAGGAATCTATTATGGTTCCCAAGAAAGTAACCTTTGTAGTTGGAACTAAGGAACTATCTTCCAAATTCACCTTCCATTTGTGTGATCGCAGGAAGGTTAATAACATTTGCATGTGGGATTTTGCTTGTTGAAAGGATGGCGCCTGAATCAAAATGTCGTCCAGATAAGGCGCCACTGCAATGCCCCGCAACTGGAGCACTGCCAACAGGGATCCTAGAACCTTGAAACGATTATGGGAGCTGTGGCAAGGCCGAATTTTAGAGCCACAAACTGGAAGTGTTTGTCTAGAAATGCAAACCTCAGAAACTTGTGATTGTCCCTGTGGATGGGAACATGCAGGTACGCATCCTTTAAATCTACCATTGTCATAAATTGACCTTCCTGAACCAATGGAAGAATGGAACAAGTAGTTTCCATCTTGAAAGACGGTACTTTGAGGAATTTATTTAGACTCTTGAGATCTAGAATTGGTCTGAAGGTTCCCTCTTTTTTTGGGAACCACGAACAGATTGGAGTAAAATCCCAGACCCCGTTCCTGCATTGGGACAGGAACCATTACTCCCAGGTCGGAAAGGTCCCAAACACCGTTTAAGAACGCCTCTTTTTTTATCTGGTCTACAGATAATCTTGAAAGCAGAAACCTGCCCCTGGGAGGAAAGGTCTTGAACTCTAGTTTGTATCCCTGGGACACGATGTCCACCGCCCAGGGAACCTGAACAACCCGAACCCAAGCCTGAGTGAAGAAAGAAAGTCTGCCCCCCACATAAGATCCGGTCCCGGATCGGGGGCAGACCCTTCATGCAGCTTTTGAGTCAATAGCGGGCTTCTTGGATTGTTTTCCTTTGTTCCAAGACTGGTTGGGCCTCCAGGAAGGCTTGGACTGTTCCTGCTTGGAAGGAGGAGAGGAAGGCTTACCCTTGAAGTTTCGAAAGGAACAAAAATTACTCAGACGTCCTTTTTGCCTATTCCTCTTGTCCTGAGGGAGGAAATGGCCCTTTCCTCCCGTAAAGTCAAAAATAATTTCAGTCAATCCCGGCCAAACAAGGTCTATCCCTTGTAAGGAATCGCCAAAAGCTTAGACTTAGATGACACATCCGCAGACCAAGATTTTAACCATAAAGCTCTGCGGGCCAGTAAAGCAAACCCAAAAATCTTTGCTCCCAGTTTAATAACCTGAAGGGAAGCATCCGTAATAAAGGAATTGGCCCACTTAAGGGCCTTGATCCTATCCTGGATCTCTTCAAGGGGAGTGTCTGTCCGAATACAATTAGACAACGCATCAAACCAGTATGCCGCCGCACTAGTGACGGTAGCAATACACACTGCAGGTTGCCATTGTAAACCCTGGTGTACATACATCTTCTTGAGTAACCCCTCCAACTTTGTATCCATAGGACCTTTAAAAGGAACAACTATCTTCTATGGGAAAAGTGGTCCTCTTAGCTAGCGTGGAAATTGCCCCTTCCAGCTTGGGGACCGTCTGCCAAGATTCCTTGAGTCTGCTATAGGAAACCTCTTCTTAAATATAGGGGATGGAGAAAAAGAAAATTTATGCTTACCTGACAAATTTATTTCTTTTTTGACACGATGAGTCCACGGATCATCTTTATTACTAATGGGATATTCACCGCCTGGTCAGCAGGAGGAGGCAAAGAGCACCACAGCAGAGCTGTTAAATAGCTCCTCCCTTTCCTCCCACTCCAGGTCATTCGACCGAAGTTAGGGAAAGAAAGGAAAAACCAAGGTGCAGAGGTGTCTGAAGTTTACAATAACCCACAATCTGTCTACAAGAATAGGGCGGGCCGTGAACTCATTGTGTCAAAAAAGAAATACATTTATCAGGTAACCATAAATTGTATAATTTTTTAGGACACAATGAGTCCACGGATCATCTTAATTACTAAAGGGATTCAATATCCAAGCTAGAGTACACAGATGATACGGGAGGGACAAGACAGGGAACCTAAACGGAAGGCACCACTGCTTGAAGAACCTTTCTCCCAAAAGCGGCCTCAGCCGAGGCAAAAGTGTCAAATTTGTAGAACTTTGAAAAAGTGGGAAGAGATGACCAAGCTGCAGCCTTGCAAATCTGTTCCACAGAAGCTTCATTTTTGAATGCCCAGGAAGAGGAAACAGCCCTCGTGGAATGAGCCGCAACTCTCTCTGGAGGCTGCTGTCCAGAAGTCTCATATGCAAAACGTATGATACTCTTCAGCCAAAAAGAAAGAGAAGTAGCCATAGCTTTCTGTACCTTAAGTTTTCCTGAGAAAACCACAAAGAAGAAGACTGACGAAAGTCCTTAGTCGCCTGCAGGTAAAACTTAAAAACACGGACCACATCCAAATTGTGCAGAAGTCGTTCCTTCTGAGTAGGAGGATTAGGACACAAGGAAGGAACAACAATCTCCTGATTAATGTTCCGATCAGAAACAACCTTAGGAATAAATCCTAATTTAGTATGTAAAACTACCTTATCTGAATGAAAATAAAATAAGGAGACTCATACTGTAATGCCAAGAGCTCTGACACTCTCTCCGAGCAGAAGGAATATCCACAAGAAATAAAACCTTCCAAGATAACAACTTAATATCTAAGGAATGCATAGGCTCAAACGGAGCCCCTTGAAGAACTTTGAGAACTAAATTCAGACTCCATGGAGGAGTAACTAGTTTGAACACAGGCCTGATCCTGACTAAGGCCTGACAGAATGATTGTACATCTGGGACATCCACCAGACATTTGTGTAAAAAAATAGATAAGGCGGAGATTTGCCCCTTTAGGGAACGTGTCGATAAACCTTTCTCCAACCCGCTTGGAGAAAGGACAAAGTTCTAGGAATCCTAACTACTCCATGAGTAGCCCTTGGATTGACACCAAAAGAGATATTTACGCCAAATCTTATGGTAAATCCTTCTAGTTACAGGCTTACGAGCCTGAATCATGGTCTCTATGACCGAGTCAGAAAATCCCTGCTTGGATAAAATTAAACGTTCAATCTCCAAGCAGTCAGCTTCAGAGAAACTAGATTTGGGTGAAGGAAGGGCCCCTGAATCAGAAGGTCTTTCCTCAACGGAAGTCTCCAAGGTGGTAGAGATGTCATTTCCACCAGATCTGCATACCAAATCCTGCGAGGCCAGGCCGGTGCTATGAGGATCACCAAGGCCCTTTCCTGTTTGATTCTGCCCACTGGATTATTTTGGTTACTTCGGTCATCGCTAAGGAACTCCTCGTTCCTCCCTGATGATTGATGTAAGTCACAGAAGCTATGATGTCTGACTGGAACTGGATAAACTGGACCGTGGCTAACTGGGGCCAGGCCAAGAAAGCATAGAAAATCGCTCTCAGTTCCAGAATGTTTATAGGAAGAACAGACTTTGACCGAGTACAAAACTCCCCAGACTGCCCCCCCACCCTAGAAGGCTGGCTTCTGTCACAATCACACAAGATGGTCTGCGAAAGCAAGTTCCCTGGGAGAGATGATCCAGAGACAACCACCATTGTAGAGAATCCTTTGTCTCCTGCTCCAGTAGTAATCGAGAAGACAAGTCCGCATAATCTCCGTCCCATTGCCTGAGCATGCTTAACTGCAGGGGTCTGAGATGGAAGCGAGCAAACGGGATGATGTCCATTGTCACCACCATCAGCCCAATTAACTCCATGCACTGAGCCACTGATGGCCGAGGAGTGGACTGAAGGACTAGACAAGTATCGATAATCTTTAATTTCCTGACTTCTGTCAGAAAAATCTTCATAGACAGGGAGTCTATTATGGTTGCTAAGAAAGTTACCCTTGTATTTGGAACAAAGGAACTCCTTTCCAAATTTACCTTCCACCCGTGAGATCGTAGGAAGGACAAAACAAAGTCTATATGGGATCTTGCTAGTTGAAAGGATGGCGCCTGGACTAGAATGTAGTCCAGATAGGGCGCCACTGCAATGCCGCGTGATCGAAGCACCGCCAACAGAGATCCCAGAAACTTTGTGAAAATTCTGGGGGCTGTGGCAAGACCGAAAAGAAGAGCCACAAACTGAAGGGTTTGTCCAGAAAGGCAAACCTTAAGAACTTGAGATGATCCCTGAAAATGGGAACATGCAGATACGCGTCCTTTAAATCCACTGTTGTCATAAATTGACCCTCTTGGATCAAAGGAAGAATGGAACGAATAGTTTACATCTTGAAGGACAGTATTCTGAGAAATTTGTTTAGACTCTTGAGATCTAAAATTGGCCTGAAAGTTCCCTCCTTTTTTGGGAACCACAAACAGATTGGAATAAAATCATAGGCCCTGTTCCTGAATTGGAACAGGAACTATCACTCCCAGGTCGGAGAGTTCTCGGATACCGTGTAAGAACGTCTCTCCTTTTGTCTGGTCTACAGATAATCTTAAAAGCAGAAACGTGCCTCTGGGAGGAAAACTTTTGAACTCTAGTTTGTATCCCTGGGACACTATTTCTATCCCCCAGGGATCCCAAACATCTTGAACCCAAGCCTGAGCGAAAAAGGGAAGTCTGTTCTTGCTTGGAGGAGGAAGAGGAAAAATTTCCTTTGAAATTTCAAAATGATCAAAAATCACTCTGTCGTCCCTTTTGTATGTTTCTCTTGTACTAAGGGAGAAGGAGACCCTTACCTCCCGTAATGTCAGAGATTATTTCCGTCAAGCCAGGCCCAAACAAGGTCTTCCCCTTGTAAGGAATCGCTAAAAGCTTAGACTTAGAGGACACATCCGCAGTTTTAACCATAAGGCTCTGCGAGTTAGAACAGAGAATCATGAAATCTTTGCTCCCAGTTTAATAACTTGAAGGGAAGCATTCATAATAAAGGAATTGGCCAATTTAAGCGCTTTTATCCTATCCTGGATTTCATCTAGAGGAGTTTCTGTCCTAATGTCATCAGACAACACATCAAACCAATATGCCATCGCACTGGTGACGGTAGCAATGCACACAGCTGGCTGCCATTGTAAGCCCTGGTGTACATCTATCTTTTTGAGTAACCCCTCTATTTTTTTCCCATAGGATCTTTGAAAGCACAACTATTCTCTATGGGAATAGTAGTTCTCTTGGCTAAGGTGGAAACAGCCCCTTCCACCATAGGAATGGTTTGCCAAGCCTCCTTGAAAGAGTCAGCTATGGGAAACATCTTCTTAAAAATAGGAGGAGAGAAGGGTATGCCTGGTCTCTCCTACTCCTTAGTAATGATCTCCGAAGCTCGCTTTGGAACCGGAAATACGCCCGAGTAAGAAGGAACTTCGAAATATCTGTCCAACTTACTAGACTGCATAGGGGCAACCACTACCGTGGAGTCACAGTCATCCAAAGTAACCAAAACCTCCCTGAGCAACAGGCAGAGGTGTTCTAGCTTAAACCTAAAGGTTACAACCTCCGAGTCCATCAGAGGCAATGAACTTTCTGAATCTGAAATTTCACCTTCAGATGGAATTGCAGTACCCTCCTCTTCAGGTCCTTGGGAGGGTACCCCCGAAATTGCCACAATTGCATCAGAAACCTCACTTACTGAATGTCTGATTTTCCTCATACGTTTGCCCTGCAACATTGGGAAAGCAGACAATGCATCAGAAATTGAAGAAGACATGAGAGAGGCTATGTCTTTTAAGGTAACTCCAGCGGCCGCTAGAGGAGAAGTACAGGGCACTGCTTGAGCGGGCGGTAAAATTTGGGACGCTTGGGGAGAAAGCTGCGGCATACCTTTAATCTCGTCAGACTCTTGGACAGCATACGCTTTTGAAGAGTTTTGCTCAGGAAAAATATTTTCCCTATAATTTAAAGTCCTCTCAATACATGAGGAACAGAAAGGAATTGGTGGTTCCACATTTGCATCAAAACACAAGAAGCAAGTGACACTTTGCAAGTCTCCTTGGTCCATACTGAATCACAATAATATAATTATGCAATAAAAACTAATTTAGACACAAAAAAGTTTGAATGCAAAAAACGTTACTGCCTATTTAAATTTAAAAGTAACGTTTTTACTGCGTGTGTGGAAAAGTGTTCAAACACCCATACACAAATAAAAATGACACCTGTCCGTATATGGCTGGGTTAAGATACAATATATTTAATAATTCATTAAAATAAACCCTCAATCAATATGCATACACCAAGACAATAAAATGAATATAAACTATTATTAGTTAATATTTATAGACACATTGAAATACATTTGTAGAAACCAGAATATGAGTCAAACTATACAGGGTTTAAACTATTGCAGTACTATGCTATACTCTTTACAAAGCAAACTAAATTGTAACTTATAACTAACCTTATTCACAATTAAATTTGCATTAAAATATCACACTGAGACCAAGATATAAGCCACTAACATTCAGACTGCTACAAATTTAACAGTGCTTAAACAATAGGACAATATACACTCTAATTGAAACACCAGAAGTTATATGTATATTCTATATGTAAACAGTCAGTTTAAATGCCAATGTATCTAAGCGGACATAAATTCTTAGTTACTTACAATTAAGACCAGTTCTAAGATTATATATATATATATATATATATATATATATATATATATATATATATATATATATATATATATATATATATATATATATATATATATATATATATATATATATATATATATATACATATATATATATATATATATATACATATATATATACATATATATATATATACATACACACACACACACATATACACATACATACACACACAGTATATATATATATATATATATATATATATTTTTATTTGCCAGGATAAACTACTTAGCCAAGGATTTATTTTTAGAATACACAGGCTATGAAATGCAAGGTTAAAATACAAGTTATTCCTTTAAGTCTGCTACCTACAGCAACAATGGATGTTTGTTCTAAATATTTAGCATACAAAAAGGTAAGCTTAAAACTATTCAGGACTATGAATATAATTCTAAAATATAAATATGCTCTTTAAATCTATCAGTTGTAATTTAACTGCAGCGACTATGCATATATTTTGTTTTAGACATTTACCTGTAATTAGCAACCTTTTATTATACTTTACCAAAAATAAACAAATCGATATCCAATTTCCAATATTTCTCAACAGGTCCAATTTCACCTCAGAATACCAAAAAACATAATTTATGTAAGAACTTACCTGATAAATTCATTTCTTTCATATTAGCAAGAGTCCATGAGCTAGTGACGTATGGGATATACATTCCTACCAGGAGGGGCAAAGTTTCCCAAACCTTAAAATGCCTATAAATACACCCCTCACCACACCCACAAATCAGTTTAACGAATAGCCAAGAAGTGGGGTGATAAGAAAAAAGTGTGAAATCATAAAAAAAAAGGAATTGGAATAATTGTGCTTTATACAAAAAAATCATAACCACCACAAAAAAGGGTGGGCCTCATGGACTCTTGCTAATATGAAAGAAATGAATTTATCAGGTAAGTTCTTACATAAATTATGTTTTCTTTCATGTAATTAGCAAGAGTCCATGAGCTAGTGACGTATGGGATAATGACTACCCAAGATGTGGATCTTTCCACGCAAGAGTCACTAGAGAGGGAGGGATAAAATAAAGACAGCCAATTCCTGCTGAAAATAATCCACACCCAAAATAAAGTTTAATGTAAACATAAGCAGAAGATTCAAACTGAAACCGCTGCCTGAAGTACTTTTCTACCAAAAACTGCTTCAGAAGAAGAAAACACATCAAAAATGGTAGAATTTAGTAAAAGTATGCAAAGAAGACCAAGTTGCTGCTTTGCAAATCTGATCAACCGAAGCTTCATTCCTAAACACCCAGGAAGTAGAAACTGACCTAGTAGAATGAGCTGTAATCCTTTGAGGTGGAGTTTTACCCGACTCGACATAGGCATGATGAATTAAAGATTTCAACCAAGATGCCAAAGAAATGGCAGAAGCTTTCTGGCCTTTTCTAGAACCGGAAAAGATGACAAATAGACTAGAAGTCTTTCGGAAAGACTTAGTAGCTTCAACATAATATTTCAAAGCTCTAACAACATCCAAAGAATGCAATGATTTCTCCTTAGAATTCTTAGGATTAGGACATAATGAAGGAACCACAATTTCTCTACTAATGTTGTTAGAATTCACAACCTTAGGAAAAAATTCAAAAGAAGTTCGCAACACCGCCTTATCCTGATGAAAAATCAGAAAAGGAGACTCACAAGAAAGAGCAGATAATTCAGAGACTCTTCTGGCAGAAGAGATGGCCAAAAGAAACAAAACTTTCCAAGAAATAAGTTTAATGTCCAATGAATGCATGGGTTCAAAAGGAGGAGCAAGAAGAGCCCCCAGAACCAAATTCAAACTCCAAGGAGGAGAAATTGACTTAATGACAGGTTTTATACGAACCAAGTCTTGTACAAAACAATGAAAATCAGGAAGATTAGCAATCTTTCTGTGAAAAAGAACAGAAAGAGCAGAGATTTGTCCTGTCAAGGAACTTGCGGACAAACCTTTATCTAAACCATCCTGAAGAAACTGTAAAATTCTCGGAATTCTAAAAGAATGCCAGGAAAAATAATGAGAAGACACCAAGAAATATAAGTCTTCCAGACTCTATAATATATCTCTCTAGATACAGATTTACGAGCCTGTAACATAGTAATAATCACAGAGTCAGAGAAACCTCTTTGACCAAGAATCAAGCGTTCAATCTCCATACCTTTAAATTTAAGGATTTGAGATCCTGATGGAAAAAAAGGACCTTGCGACAGAAGGTCTGGTCTTAACGGAAGAGTCCACGGTTGGCAAGAGGCCATCCGAACAAGATCCGTATACCAAAACCTGTGAGGCCATGCTGGAGTTACCAGCAGAACAAACGAGCATTCCTTCAGAATCTTGGAGATTACTCTTGGAAGAAGAACTAGAGGCGGAAAGATATAGGCAGGATGATACTTCCAAGGAAGTGATAATGCATCCACTGCCTCCGCCTGAGGATCCCGGGATCTGAACAGATACCTGGGAAGTTTCTTATTTAGATGAGAAGCCATCAGATCTATTTCTGGAAGTTCCCACATTTGAACAATCTGAAGAAATACCTCTGGGAGAAGAGACCATTCGCCCGGATGTAACGTTTGGCGACTGAGATAATCCGCTTCCCAATTGTCTATACCTGGGAAATGAATCGCAGAGATTAGACAGGAGCTGGATTCCGCCCAAACCAGAATTCGAGATACTTCTTTCATAGCCAGAGGACTGTGAGTCCCTCCTTGATGATTGATGTATGCCACAGTTGTGACATTGTCTGTCTGAAAACAAATGAACGACTCTCTTCAGAAGAGGCCAAGACTAAAGAGGTCTGAAAATTGCACGGAGTTCCAAAATATTGATCGGTAATCTCACCTCCTGAGATTCCTAAACCCCTTGTGCCATCAGAGACCCCCACACAGCTCCCCAACCTGTAAAACTTGCATCTGTTGAAATTACAGTCCAGGTCGGAAGAACAAAAGAAGCCCCCTGAACTAAACGATGGTGATCTGTCCACCACGTCAGAGAGTGTCGTACAATCGGTTTTAAAGATATTAATTGAGATATCTTTGTGTAATCCCTGCACCATTGGTTCAGCATACAGAGCTGAAGAGGTCGCATGTGAAAATGAGCAAAGGAGATCGCGTCCGATGCAGCAGTAATAAGACCTAAAATTTCCATGCATAAGGCTACCAAAGGGAATGATTGTGACTGAAGGTTTTGACAAGCTGATATCAATGTTAGACGTCTCTTGTCCGACAAAGACAGAGTCATGGACACTGAATCTATCTGGAAACCTAAAAAGGTTACCCTTGTCTGAGGAATCAATGAACTTTTTGGTAAATTGATCCTCCAACCATGATCTTGAAGAAACAACACAAGTCGATTCGTATGAGATTCTGCTAAATGTGAAGACTGAGCAAGTACCAAGATATCGTCCAAATAAGGAAATACCAATACCCTGTTCTCTGATTACAGACAGAAGGGCACCGAGAACCTTTGTAAAAATTCTTGGAGCTGATGCTAGGCCAAACGGTAGAGCCACAAACTGGTAATGCTTGTCTAGGAAAGAGAATCTCAGAAACTGATAGTGATCTGGATGAATCGGAATATGCAGATATGCATCCTGTAAATCTATTGCAGACATATAATGCCCTTGCTGAACAAAAGGCAGGATAGTCCTTACAGTTAACATCTTGAATGTTGGTATCCTTACATAACGATTCAATATTGATAGATCCGGAACTGGTCTGAAGGATTTGACCTTCTTTGGTACAATGAAGAGATTGAATAAAAACCCCAGCCCCTGTTCCAGAACTGGAACTGGCATAATTACTCCAGCCAACTCTAGATCTGAAACACATTTCAGAAATGCTTGAGCCTTTGCTGGGTTTACTGGGACACGGGAAAGAAAAAAATCTCTTTGCAGGAGGCCTTAACTTGAAGCCAATTCTGTACCCTTCTGAAAAAATGTTCTGAAACCAGAGATTGTGAACGGAATTGATCCAAATTTCTTTGAAAAAAATGTAATCTGCCCCGTACTAGCTGAGCTGGAATGAGGGCCGCACCTTCATGTGGACTTAGGAGCTGGCTTTGGGTTTCTATAAGGCTTGGATTTATTCCAAACTGGAGAAGGTTTCCAAACTGATACCGCTCCTGAGGATGAAGGATCAGGCTTTTGTTCCTTGTTGTGATGAAAGGAACGAAAACGATTATTAGACCTAAATTCACCTTTAGATTTTTTACCCTGTGGTAAAAAAGTTCCCTTCCCTCCAGTAACAGTTGAGATAAAAGAATCCAACTGAGAACCAAATAATTTATTACCCTGGAAAGAAAGGGATAGCAAAGTTGACTTAGAAGACATATCAGCATTCCAAGTTTTAAGCCATAAAGCTCTTCTAGCTAAAAAAGCTAGAGACATATACCTGACATCAACTCTAATGATATCAAAGATGGCATCACAAATAAAATAATTAGCATGTTATAGAATAATAATGCAATGAGAATTATGATCTGATATTTGTTGCGCTAAAGCTTCTAACCAAAAAGTTGAAGCTGCAGCAACATCCGCTAAAGATATAGCAGGAGTAGAGACAGCCCCATCAACCTTAGGGATTTTGTCCCAAAACTCTAATCTGTCAGATGGCACAGGATATAATTGCTTAAAACGTTTTAGAAGGAGTAAATGAATTACCCAAATTATTCCATTCCCTGGAAATTACTTCAGAAATAGCACCAGGGACAGGAAACACTTCTGGAATAACTACATGAGATTTAGAAACCTTATTTAAACGTTTAGATTTAGTATCAAGAGGACCAGAATCCTCTATTTCTAATGCAATTAAGACCTCTTTAAGTAAAGAATGAATAATTCCATCTTGAACAAATACGAAGATTTATCAGCATCAACCTCTGAGACAGAAACCTCTGAACCAGAAGAACCATTATCAGTATCAGAATGATGATGTTCATTTAAAAATTCATCTGAAAAAAGAGAAGTTTTAAAAGACTTTTATGTATACTAGAAGGAGAAATAACAGACATAGCGTTCTTAATGGATTTAGAAACAAAATCTCTTATGTTATCAGGAACACTCTGAGTATTAGATGTTGACGGAACAGCAACAGGTAATGTAACAGTACTAAAGGAAATTTTATCTGCATTAACAAGTTTGTCATGACATTTAATACAAACAGCTGCTGGAGGAACAGATACCAAAAGTTTATAGCAGATACACTTAGCTTTGGTAGCTCCAGCACCGGGCAGCGATTTTCCTGAAGTATCTTCTGACTCAGTTGCAACGTGGAACATCTTGCAATATGTAATAGAAAAAAACAACATATAAAGCAAAATTGATCAAATTCCTTAAATGACAGTTTCAGGAATGGGAAAAAATGCCAGTGAACAAGCTTCTAGCAACCAGAAGCAATAAATAATGAGACTTAAATAATGTGGAGACAAAAGTGATGCCCATATTTTTTTAGCGCCAAATAAAAGACGCCCACATTATTTGGTGCCTAAATGCTTTTGGCGCCAAAAATGACGCCACATCCGGAACGCCGACACTTTTGACGCAAAAGAACGTCAAAAATGACGCAACTTCCGGCGACACGTATGACGCCGGAAACAGAAAAAAAAATTTGCGCCAAAAAAAGTCTGCGCCAAGAATGACGCAATAAAATGAAGCATTTTCAGCCCCCGCGAGCCTAACAGCCCACAGGAAAAAAGTCAAATTTTTTAAGGTAAGAAAAAATGATTGATTCAAATGCATTATCCCAAATATGAAACAGACTGTCTGAAAATAAGGAATGTTGAACATCCTGAGTCAAGGCAAATAAATGTTTGAATACATATATTTAGAACTTTATAAAAAAGTGCCCAACCATAGCTTAGAGTGTCACAGAAAATAAGACTTACTTACCCCAGGACACTCATCTACATGTTGTAGAAAGCCAAACCAGTGCTGAAACGAAAAATCAGCAGAGGTAATGGTATATATATAATAGTATATCGTCGATCTGAAAAGGGAGGTAAGAGATGAATCTCTACGACCGATAACAGAGAACCTATGAAATAGACCCCGTAGAAGGAGATCATTGCATTCAAATAGGTAATACTCTCCTCACATCCCTCTGACATTCACTGCACGCTGAGAGGAAAACCGGGCTCCAACCTGCTGCGGAGCGCATATCAACGTAGAATCTAGCACAAACTTACTTCACCACCTCCATAGGAGGCAAAGTTTGTAAAACTGATTTGTGGGTGTGGTGAGGGGTGTATTTATAGGCATTTTAAGGTTTGGGAAACTTTGCCCCTCCTGGTAGGAATGTATATCCCATACGTCACTAGCTCATGGACTCTTGCTAATTACATGAAAGAAATGGAGTATTTTGCATGTGGAGAATAAAAAGTAGCCATTTGCTTATAAAAACTGCAGCAGTTATCCGTCCAGGGTTTCAGCAAACAGTTCACCAGCCAAAGTTTAGCAAAAGTTAGCCTCTCTCTCTATGCTTGGGGTTAAATCATGTGATATAACCCCACCCCCTTTTTGTTCTGTACCATCATTGGTGAAATTGGAAACGCACAACAGAAGCTTGTCTCGTATTGGCCCTTCTAGCTTGTCCCTTCGCATTGGATACCTGGGAGGTCTCATCGGATTGGCCCTGGGAAATTTTATTTTTAACAGCTAAAGGCCTTCTGGCTGTAATACTGGATTTTGGCCATTGGGGCAGCAGACAGTTTCATTTTATACTGCTAACAGAAGATTACAGACTTTATATTTTTAAAATGTACACTATAATTTGATATTAATAAACTATTCTAAAATAAACCATTCTGAGGAAGGGGTCAGTTTGAACCTCGAAACGTCAATTAAAGTTAAGTTGCCTTTTTTGTTAACCCACAAGTAAAGTCCTGTGAGTGCTTTCTTTCATTGCATTTGTTTGGTACATGTTAGCACCCAGGCGGATGACACAGGAGGCTAGATTCACTATATGAGGGATTTTTTATCTATGCACACACACATACATACACACATATACATATATATATATATATACATACACACACATACATACATACATACATACACACACATATATATACACATACACACACATATATATATTTTTCTGTTTTGCCGGTGGTGTTGTGTGCGGCTGCTAGTCGCCGTTGTGAGTTGTTCATCTGTCTTGATGAAGGCTTCTATGTAAGCCGAAACGTCGACCTATCCTTATGACTTTCTAACGTTGTTGTTATAAACAAACTAACTGATGTATATAAATCCTGAGAGTGCCCTCCCTTTCCTAGCTCTTATCTACAATCCATTGAGGATTGCACCCAGGTGCTTTATTTTATATATATATAACACATATACACACATACATACAAAATACAGCAAGTAAAACATTGTTATATTTTTTTTAAAATCATGTATTAAAGTGAAATTTAGTTACAATGGTACATTTGTCTCTGCTTAGCCACTTTCATTGTCTAGAATTTGTAGATCCAGACACAGCATGGACACTTGGCTGTGTAAGATGTGTACACAGCTCACAGGGGATCATTTAACAGGTAGTTGTTAAAAGCTACAATTCCTTTGGGATGCTTGTATTTTCAAATATTCTCACAGACGGACCGGCTACTCACCTTGGGCAGGAAGCCCATATATGGGCATGTACTTTTGAGGCTCCATCATGCTTATATTACTTTGAAATGGTTCCTTGATTTTATCTATACAAACAGTCTAACCCTTTGTTCTTTCTTTCTGAAATAATTATGCAAGTAATTCCTTTGATGAATGAGGGAAAGGTTTTTTTTGTAAGTAAGGTAATGAAACCGATGTTTTCTCTTTGAAATAACTTAAATGTTATCTTTAATCAGGATAAACGTGTCTCATCCAGCCAAAACCATTTGGCAGAGGGGACTGCGATTTACAGTGAATAGAACTGTTGCAAATAGCCTCATATATAATTAATCCTGTGGTCCCAGCAACCATAACTAGGAAAAAAAATAATAATAATAATATATATATATATATATATATATATATATATATTAAATGGAGATTATATTTAAATTTAGGTACCCTGACACACCCCTACACCTCAGCAGCTCTGCTGAGGTGCCTGCCTGACTGCAAGACCGGAGACCTCCCTCTCCCTCCTGGCAAGCAATCCGGACTCGATTCAGCTACCCTCTGGACCTAGAAACGCCTGATCTAGTCAGAAAACAGGCGTTTCTAGGCAGAGAAATTACCCGGTCTTTACTGTGTCTTCAGACAGAGGCGCAGTGAAAAGGCACGCAATACAGAAGATCCACCCATTGTGGGCGTGGCTAACTAACACTCTCCCGGACGTTATTTCATATTAAAACCAACGCTATTATAAGAGAACCACCATCCAAGTGCTTATCTCCCAGCCCCAGTGCCTGTTAAACGCTGTCTGTTTCTCTCAGACTGAGAGCTTTCCTTGTCCCTCTAATAAAGTGCCTTATACCATAAGCCCTTTATGTAGTGCAATGAAGTATATTAAAGTGCTCCTTTTCCTCAAAGTGTCCCAGGAAAATAAACAAGCACTTACCTCATATGTCTGCCTGACAGCAAAGGCAGTTCACCAGATTTGAGGGGTCCTATCCCCAACATGGACCTGTGGAGAAAAAGAATTTCCTGAATAAATATTCCTCAGGTTTTCAGGATTAGGGCAGCAATAATATATGGGAGGCGCAGTGAGAATTATGTCCCACAAGTTCCCATTGCTCTAAAGCCACCAATGCTCTACTGAAGAGGACTGATATGGACTACGGCTACATCCTAGGACAAAGCAGCACAATCTTGCACCACTTTAAAAATAATAAACTCTTGATTGAAGAATCTTTTCTAACACCTCACTTTACCACTTCCTATCAGTAACGTAGGCAAAGAGAATGACAGGGGTGGGAGGGAAGGGAGGAGCTATTTAACAGCTCTGCTATGATGCTCTTTGCCTCCTCCTGCTGACCAGGAGGTGAATATACAATTAGTAATTAAGATGATCCGTGGACTCATCGTGTCATAAAAAACAAAATTTATGCTTACCTGATAAATTTCTCTCTTGTGGTGTATCCAGTCCACAGGTTCATCCATTACTTGTGGGATATTCTCCTTCCCAACAGGAAGCTGCAAGAGGACACCCACAGCAGAGCTGTCTATATAGCTCCTCCCCTAACTGCCACCCCCAGTCATTCGACCGAAGACAAGCAAGAAAAAAAGGAGAAACTATAGGGTGCAGTGGTGACTGTAGTTTAAAAATAAACACCTGCCTTAAAGTGACAGGGCGGGCTGTGGACTGGATACACCACAAGAGAATGAAATTTATCAGGTAAGCATAAATTTTGTTTTTTCTTGTAAGGTGTATCCAGTCCACGGGTTCATCCATTACTTGTGGGATACCAATACCAAAGCTTTAGGACACGGATGAAGGGAGGGACAAGGCAGGAACTTAAACGGAAGGCACCACTGCCTGCAAGACCTTTCTCCCAAAAATAGCCTCCGAAGAAGCAAAAGTATCAAATTTGTAGAATTTAGAAAAAGTATGAAGCGAAGACCAAGTCGCCGCTTTACAAATCTGTTCAACAGAGGCCTCATTTTTAAAAGCCCATGTGGAAGCCCATGTGGAAGCTCTAGTGGAATGAGCTGTAATTCTTTCAGGAGGCTAATGGCCAGCAGTCTCATAAGCTAAACGGATTATGCTTCTCAGCCAAAAAGAAAGAGAAGATGCCGAAGCCTTTTGGCCTCTCCTCTGTCCAGAGTAGACGATAAACAATGCAGATGTTTGACGAAAATCCTTAGTAGCTTGTAAATAAAACTTTAAAGCACGAACCACGTCAAGATTGTGTAATAGACGTTCCTTCTTTGAAGAAAGATTAGGACACAGTGACAGAACAACAATCTCCTGATTGATTAGATACCACCTTAAGAAGAAACCCAGGTTTGGTACGCAAAACTACCTTATCTGCATGGAAGATCAGATAAGGGGAATCACACTGTAAGGCAGATAACTCTGAAACTCTTCGAGCCGAAGAGATAGTTACCAAAAACAGAACTTTCCAAGATAAAAGCTTGATATCTATGGAATGCAGAGGTTCAAACGGAACCCCTTGAAGAACTTTAAGAACAAAATTTAAACTCCATGGCGGAGCAACAGGTTTAAACACAGGCTTGATTCTAACTAAAGCCTGACAAAACGCCTGAAACATCTGCCAGACGCTTGTGCAGAAGAATAGACAGAGCAGAAATCTGTCCCTTTAAGGAACTAGCTGACAATCCCTTCTCCAATCCTTCTTGGAGAAAGGATAATATCCTAGGAATCCTGACTTTACTCCATGAGTAACCCTTGGATTCACACCAATGAAGATATTTACACCATATCTTATGATAGATTTTCCTGGTGACAGGCTTTTGAGCCTGAATTAAGGTATCAATGACCGACTCGGAGAAACCACGTTTTGATAAAATCAAGCGTTCACTCTCCAAGCAGTGAGCCGCAGAGAAATTAGATTTGGATGTTTGAATGGACCTTGGAGTAGAAGGTCCTGCCTCAGCGGCAGAGTCCATGGTGGAAAGGATGACATGTCCACCAGATCTGCATACCAAGTCCTGCGTGGCCACGCAGGTGCTATCAAAATCACCGAAGCTCTCTCCTGCTTGATCTTGGCAATCAGACGAGGGAGGAGAGGAAATGGTGGGAACACATAAGCCAGGCTGAAGGACCAGGGCACCGCTAGAGCATCTGTCAGCGCTGCCTGGGGATCCCATGACCTGGACCCGTAACAAGGAAGCTTGGCATTCTGACGAGACGCCATCAGATCCAGTTCTGATTTGCCCCAAAGTTGAATCAGCTGGGCAAATACCTCCGGATGGAGCTCCCACTCCCCCGGATGAAAAGTCTGCCGACTTAGAAAATCCGCCTCCCAGTTCTCTACTCCTGGGATATGGATAGCTGAGAGATGGCAAGAGTGAACCTCTGCCCATAGAATTATCTTTGAAACCTCCAACATTGCCAGTGGGCTTCTAGTCCCCCCCCCCCCTGATGGTTGATATAGGCTACAGTCGTGATATTGTCCGACTGAAATCTGATGAACCTGACCGCAGCTAGTTGAGGCCAAGCCTGAAGAGCATTGAATATCGCTCTCAGTTCCAGAATGTTTATCGGAAGGAGGGCTTCCTCCTGAGTCCACGAACCCTGAGCCTTCAGGGAGTTCCAGACTGCGCCCCAGCCCAGAAGGCTGGCATCTGTCGTCACTATAGTCCACTCTGGCCTGCGGAAACTCATTCCCCTGGACAGATGGACCCGAGATAACCACCAGAGAAGAGAATCCCTGGTCTCCTGATACAGATTTAGCAGAGGGGACAAATCTGTGTAGTCCACATTCCACTGATTGAGCATGCAAAGTTGCAGTGGTCTGAGATGTAGGCGGGCAAACGGAACTATGTCCATTGCCGCTACCATTAGGCCGATTACTTCCATACACTGAGCCACTGACGGCCGAGAAGTGGAATGAAGAGCACGGCAGGAAGTTAGAAGCTTTGATAACCTGACCTCTGTCAGAAAATTTTTAATTTCTACTGAATCTATCAATGTTCCTAGGAAGGAAACTCTTGTGAGAGGGGAGAGAGAACTCTTTTCTTCGTTAACCTTCCACCCGTGAGACCTCAGAAAGGCCAGAACAATATCCGTATGGGACTTGGCGATTTGAAAAGTCGACGCCTGTATCAGAATGTCGTCTAGGCCCCGTGGCCTTAGAACCGCCAGTAGGGACCCTAGAACCTTCGTAAAGATTCTTGGTGCCGTGGCTAACCCGAAGGGAAGAGCCACAAACTGGTAATGTCTGTATAAGAAGGCGAACCTGAGGAACTGATGATGATCTCTGTGAATTGGAATGTGGAGATAAGCATCCTTTAAGTCCACGGTAGTCATATATTGACCCTCCTGGATCATAGGGAGGATGGTTCGGATAGTCTCCATCTTGAAGGATGGGACCCTGAGAAATTTGTTTAGGATTTTGAGATCCAAGATTGGTCTGAAAGTTCCCTCTTTTTTGGGAACTATAAACAGATTTGAATAGAAGCCCTGCCCCTGTTCCTCCCTTGGAACTGGGTGGATCACTCCCATAACCAGTAGGTCTTGAACACAACGTAAGAATTCTTCTCTCTTTATCTGGTTTACAGATAACAGAGATGAAATCTCCCCTTTGGAGATGAAGCTTTGAAGTCCAGAAGATATCCCTGGGAAACAATCTCTAATGCCCAGAAATCCTGGACGTCTCTTGCCCAAGCCTGGGCGAAGAGAGAAAGTCTGCCCCCTACTAGATCCGGTCCTGGATCGGGGGCTACTCCTTCATGCTGTCTTAGAGGCGGCAGCAGGTTTTTTGGCCTGCTTCCCCTTGTTCCAAGCCTGGTTCGGTCTCCAGACTGCTTTGGACTGGGCAAAATTTCCCTCTTGTTTTGCATTAGAGGAAGCTGAAGCTGCGCTACTCTTGAAGTTTCGAAATAAACGAAAATTATTCTGCTTGGTCCTTAATTTATTGGACCTATCCTGAGGAAGGGCGTGACCTTTTCCTCCAGTAATATCAGAAATGATCTCCTTCAGGCCCAGCACGAATAGGGTCTGTCCTTTGAAGGGGATGTTAAGAAGCTTAGACTTTGAAGTAACGTCTGCTGACCAGGACTTAAGCCATATTGCCCTGTGCGCCAGAATGGCAAAACCTGAATTCTTAGCCATTAGTTTGGTTAGATGAAAAACGGCGTCAGAAATAAAGGAATTCGCTAACTTGAGAGCTTTAATCCTGTCTAAAATATCATCTAACGGGGTCTCCACCTGTAGAGCCTCCTCAAGAGACTCGAACCAAAAAGACGCTGCAGCAGTAACTGGGGCAATGCATGCAAGAGGCTGGAGAATAAAAACATAATTTATGTAAGAACTTACCTGATAAATTCATTTCTTTCATATTAGCAAGAGTCCATGAGCTAGTGACGTATGGGATATACATTCCTACCAGGAGGGGCAAAGTTTCCCAATCCTTAAAATGCCTATAAATACACCCCTCACCACACCCACAATTCAGTTTAACGAATAGCCAAGAAGTGGGGTGATAAGAAAAAAGTGCGAAAGCATATAAAATAAGGAATTGGAATAATTGTGCTTTATACAAAAAAATCATAACCACCACAAAAAAGGGCGGGCCTCATGGACTCTTGCTAATATGAAAGAAATGAATTTATCAGGTAAGTTCTTACATAAATTATGTTTTCTTTCATGTAATTAGCAAGAGTCCATGAGCTAGTGACGTATGGGATAATGACTACCCAAGATGTGGATCTTTCCACGCAAGAGTCACTAGAGAGGGAGGGATAAAATAAAGACAGCCAATTCCTGCTGAAAATAATCCACACCCAAAATAAAGTTTAATGAAAAACATAAACAGAAGATTCAAACTGAAACCACTGCCTGAAGTACTTTTCTACCAAAAACTGCTTCAGAAGAAGAAAATACATCAAAATGGTAGAATTTAGTAAAAGTATGCAAAGAGGACGTTGCTGCTTTGCAAATCTGATCAACCGAAGCTTCATTCCTAAACGCCCAGGAAGTAGAAACTGACCTAGTAGAATGAGCTGTAATCCTTCGAGGCGGAATTTTACCCGACTCGACATAGGCATGATGAAATAAAGATTTCAACCAAGATGCCAAAGAAATGGCAGAAGCTTTCTGGCCTTTTCTAGAACCGGAAAAGATGACAAATAGACTAGAAGTCTTTCGGAAAGACTTAGTAGCTTCAACATAATAATACAAAGCTCTAACATCATCCAAGAATGCAATGATTTCTCCTTAGAATTCATAGGATTAGGACACAATGAAGGAACCACAATTTCTCTACTAATGTTGTTAGAATTCACAACCTTAGGTAAAAATTTGAAAGAAGTTCGCAACACCGCCTTATCCTGATGAAAAATCAGAAAAGGAGACACAAGAAAGAGCAGATAATTCAGAGATTCTTCTGGTAGAAGAGATGGCCAAAAGAAACAAAACTTTCCAAGAAAGTAATTTAATGACCAAAGAATACATGGGTTCAAAAGGAGGAGCTTGAAGAGCCCCCAGAACCAAATTCAAACTCCAAGGAGGAGAAATTGACTTAAAGGACAGGTTTTATACGAACCAAAGCTTGTACAAAACAATGAATATCAGGAAGATTAGCAAACTTTCTGTGAAAAAGAACAGAAAGAGCAGAGACTTGTCCATTCAAGAAACTTGCGGACAAACCGTTATCTAAACCATCCTGAAGAAACTGTAAAACTCTCGGTATTCAAAAAGAATGCCAAGAAAAATGATGAAAAAGACACTAAGAAATATAAGTCTTCCAGACTCTATAATATATCTCTCTAGATACAGATTTACGAGCCTGTCACATAGTATTAATCACAGAGTCAGAGAAACCTCTTTGACCAAGAATCAAGCGTTCAAACTCCATACCTTAAAATTTAAGGATTTGAGATCCTGATGGAAGAAAGGACCTTACGACAGAAAGTCTGGTCTAAACGGAAGAGTCCACAGCTGGCAAGAGGCCATCCGGACATGATCCGCATACCAAAACCTGTGAGGCCATGCTGGAGCTATCAGCAGGACAAACGAGCATTCATGTAGAATCTTGGAGAATACTTTTGGAAGAAGAACTAGAGGCGGAAAGATATAGGCAGGATGATACTTCCAAGGAAGTGATAATGCATCCACTGCCTCCGCCCGAGGATCCCGGGATCTGGACAGATACCTGGGAAGTTTCTTGTTTAGATGAGAAGCCATCAGATCTATTTCTGGGAGTTCCCACATTTGAACAATCTGAAGAAATACCTCTGGGTGAAGAGACCATTCGCCCGGATGCAATGTTTGGCGACTGAGATAATCCGCTTCCCAATTGTCTATACCTGGGATATGAACCGCAGAGATTAGACAGGAGCTGGATTCCGCCCAAACCAAAATTCGAGATACTTCTTTCATAGCCAGAGGACTGTGAGTCCCTCCTTGATGATTGATGTATGCCACAGTTGTGACATTGTCTATCTGAAAACAAATGAACGACTCTCTCTTCAGAAGAGGCCAAGACTGAAGAGCTCTGAAAATTGCACGGAGTTCCAAATATTGATCGTAATCTCACCTCCTGAGATTCTCAAACCCCTTGTGCCGTCAGAGACCCCCACACAGCTCCCCAACCTGTAAGACTTGCATCTGTTGAGATTATAGTCCAGGTCGGAAGAACAAAGAAGCCCCCCTGAACTAAACGATGGTGATCTGTCCACCACGTCAGAAAGTGTCGTATAATCGGTTTAAAGATATTAATTGAGATATCTTTGTGTAATCCCTGCACCCTTGGTTCAGCATACAGAGCTGAAGAGGTCGCATGTGAAAACGAGCAAAGGAGATCGCATCCGATGCGGCAGTCCTAAGACCTAAAATTTCCATGCATAAGGCTACCAAAGGGAATGATTGTGACTGAAGGTTTAGACAAGCTGATATCAATGTTAAACTTCTCTTGTCTGACAAGGACAGAGTCATAGACACTGAATCTATCTGGAAACCTAAAAAGGTTACCCTTGTCTGAGGAATCAATGAACTTTTTGGTAAATTGATCCTCCAACCATGATCTTGAAGAAACACCACAAGTCGATTCGTATGAGATTCTGCGAAAATGTGAAGACTTGAGCAAGTACCAAGATATCGTCCAAATAAGGAAATACCAAAACCCTGTTTTCTAATTACAGACAGAAGGGCACTGAGAACCTTTTAAAAAATTCTTGGAGCTGATGCTAGGCCAAACTTTCTTTGAAGAAAACGTAATCTGCCCCATACCAGCTGAGCTGGAATGAGGGCCGCACCTTCATGGGTACTTAGGAGCTGGCTTTAGGTTTCTATAAGGCTTGGATATATTCCAAACTGGAAATGGTTTCCAAACTGATACCGCTCCTGAGGATGAAGGACCAGGCTTTTGTTCCTTGTTGTGAGGAAAGGAACGAAAACGATTATTAGACCTAAATTTACCTTAGATTTTTTATCCTTTGGTAAAAAAGTTCCCTTCCCTCCAGTAACAGTTGAGATAATAGAATCCAACTGAGAACCGAATAATTTATTACCCTGGAAAGAAAGGGAAAGCAAAGTTGACTTAGAAGACATATCAACATTCCAAGTTTTAAGCCATAAAGCTTTTCTAGCTAAAATAGCTAGAGACATATACCTGACATCAACTCTAATGATATCAAAAGATGGTATCACAAATAAAATTATTAGCATGTTATAGAATAATAATAATGCTATAAAATTATGATCTGTTACTTGTTGCGCTAAAGCTTCTAACCAAAAAGTTGAAGCTGCAGCAACATCCGCTAAAAATATAGCAGGTCTAAGAAGATTACCTGAACATAAGTAAGCTTTTCTTAGAAAGGATTCAATTTTCCTATCTAAAGGATCCTTAAATGAAGTACTATCTGCCGTAGGAATAGTAGTACGTTTAGCAGGAGTAGAGACAGCCCCATTAACCTTAGGGATTTTGTCCCAAAACTCTAATCTGTCAGATGGCACAGGATATAATTGCTTAAACGTTTTAGAAGGAGTAAATGAATTACCCAAATTATTCCATTCCCTGGAAATTACTTCAGAAATAGCATCAGGGAGAGAACACACTTCTGGAATAACTACAGGAGATTTAAAAAAACCTTATTTAAACGTTTAGATTTAGTATCAAGAGGACCAGAATCCTCTATTTCTAATGCAATTAATACTTCTTTAAGTAAAGAACGAATAAATTCCATCTTGAACAAATACAAAGATTTATCAGCATCAACCTCTGAGACAGAAACCTCTGAACCAGAAGAACCATTATCACTATCAGAATGATGATGTTCATTTAAAAATTCATCTGAAAAAAGAGAAGTTTTAAAAGACTTTTATGTATACTAGAAGGAGAAATAACAGACATAGCCTTCTTAATGGATTTAAAAAATAAAATCTCTTATGTTATCAGGAACACTCTGAAAATTAGATGTTGACGGAACAGCAACAGGTAATGTAACAGTACTAAAGGAAATTTTATCTGCATTAATAAGTTTGTCATGACATGCAATACAAACAACAGCTGGAGAAACAGATACTAAAAGTTTATAGCAGATACACTTAGCTTGGTAGCTCCAGCACCGGGCAGCTATTTTCCTGAAGTATCTTCTGACTCAGTTGCAACGTGGAACATCTTGCAATATGCAATAGAAAAAAACAACATATAAAGCAAAATTGATCAAATTCCTTAAATGACAGTTTCAGGAATGGGAAAATATGCCAGTGAACAAGCTTCTAGCAACCAGAAGCAATAAATAATGAGACTTAAATAATGTGGAGACAAAAATGACGCCCATATTTTTTGGCGCCTAAATGCTTTTGGCGCCAAAAATGACGCCACATCCGGAACGCCGACATTTTTGACGCAAAAAAACGTCAAAAAATGACGCAACTTCCGGCGACACGTATGACGCCGGAAACAGAAAAAAAAATTTGCGCCAAAAAAGTCCGCGCCAAGAATGACGCAATAAAATGAAGCATTTTCAGCCCCCGCGAGCCTAACAGCCCACAGGGAAAAAGTCAAATATTTTAAGGTAAGAAAAAATGATTGATTCAAATGCATTATCCCAAGCATGAAACTGACTGTCTGAAAATAAGGAATGTTGAACATCCTGAGTCAGGGCAAATAAATGTTTGAATACATATATTTAGAACTTTATAAAAAAGTGCCTAACCATAGCTTAGAGTGTCACAGAAAATAAGCTTACTTACCCCAGGACACTCATCTACATGTTGTAGAAAGCCAAACCAGTACTGAAACGAAAATCAGCAGAGGTAATGGTATATATATATAAGAGTATATCGTCGATCTGAAAAGGGAGGTAAGAGATGAATCTCTAAGACCGATAACAGAGAACCTATGAAATAGACCCCGTAGAAGGAGATCATTGCATTCAAATAGGCAATACTCTCCTCACATCCCTCTGACATTCACTGCACGCTGAGAGGAAAACCGGGCTCCAACCTGCTGCGGAGCGCATATCAACGTAGAATCTAGCACAAACTTACTTCACCACCTCCATAGGAGGCAAAGTTTGTAAAACTGAATTGTGGGTGTGGTGAGGGGTGGATTTATAGGCATTTTAAGGTTTGGGAAACTTTGCCCCTCCTGGTAGGAATGTATATCCCATACGTCACTAGCTCATGGACTCTTGCCAATTACATGAAAGAAACCTTGATTAATAAAAAAATTTCTTAAGGAGACCCTCCAATTTTTTTATCCATAGGATCTAAGAAAGCACAACTGTCCTCGACGGGGATAGTTGTACGCTTAGCTAGGGTAGAAACAGCACCCTCCACCTTAGGGACTGTCTGCCACAAGTCCCCTATATCGACATCTATGGGAAACATCTTTTTAAAAGCAGGAGGGGAAGAGAACGGAACACCTGGTCTATCCCATTCCTTAGTAATAATTTCCGAGAACCTCTTAGGGACTGGAAAGACATCAGTGTAAACAGGCACTGCAAAGTATTTGTCCATTTTACACAATTTCTCTGGAACTACAATGGGGTCAAAGTCATCCAGAGTCGCTAAAACCTCCCTGAGCAATAAGCGGAGGTGTTCAAGCTTAAAATTTAAAAGCTGTCATTTCAGAATCGGACTGAAGTAACGTCTTCCCTGAATCTGAAATCTCACCCTCAGATAGCAACTCCCTTGCCGCGGCTTCGGAGCATTGTGAGGGTATATCAGACATAGCTACTAAAGCGTCAGAAAGCTCTGTATTTGTTCTAGCCCCAGAGCCGTCTCGCTTTCCTTGTAACCCTGGCAGTTTGGACAATACCTCTGTGAGGGTATTAGTCATAACTGCCGCCATGTCTTGTAAGGTAAACGCATTGGACGCGCTAGATGTACTTGGCGTCACTTGAGCGGGAGTTATAGGTTCTGACACGTGGGGAGATCTAGATGGCATAACCTCCATTTTTTCAGTCTGAGAAACCTCTGGAGATAAATCTTTAAAAGCCATAATATGGTCTTTATAACTTATAGAAAGGTCAGTGCATTTGGTACACATTCTAAGAGGGGGTTCCACAATGGCTTCTAAACATATTGAACAAGGAGTTTCCTCTATGTCAGACATGTTTCACATTTATTAAAGTGTTTTCCAAGCTTGCTGGTCTCATTACTAGTCTGTTAAACAGCAATTAAACAAAAACGGTACTGTGCCTTTAAGAGAAAAAAAAAAAAACTATCACAAACTGCAAAACAGTGTTAAAAAACATAATTTATGCAAGAACTTACCTGATAAATTCATTTCTTTCATATTAGCAAGAGTCCATGAGCTAGTGACGTATGGGATATACATTCCTACCAGGAGGGGCAAAGTTTCCCAAACCTTAAAATGCCTATAAATACACCCCTCACCACACCCACAATTCAGTTTAACGAATAGCCAAGAAGTGGGGTGATAAGAAAAAAGTGCGAAAGCATATAAAATAAGGAATTGGAATAATTGTGCTTTATACAAAAAAATCAAAACCACCACAAAAAAGGGCGGGCCTTATGGACTCTTGCTAATATGAAAGAAATGAATTTATCAGGTAAGTTCTTACATAAATTATGTTTTCTTTCATGTAATTAGCAAGAGTCCATGAGCTAGTGACGTATGGGATAATGATTACCCAAGATGTGGATCTTTCCACACAAGAGTCACTAGAGAGGGAGGGATAAAATAAAGACAGCCAATTCCTGCTGAAAATAATCCACACCCAGAATAAAATTTTAATGAAAAAACATAAGCAGAAGATTCAAACTGAAACCACTGCCTGAAGTACTTTTCTACCAAAAACTGCTTCAGAAGAAGAAAATACATCAAAATGGTAGAATTTAGTAAAAGTATGCAAAGAGGACCAAGTTGCTGCTTTGCAAATCTGATCAACCGAAGCTTCATTCCTAAACGCCCAGGAAGTAGAAACTGACCTAGTAGAATGAGCTGTAATCCTTTGAGGCGGAGTGTTACCCATCTCAACATAGGCATGATGAAATAAAGATTTCAACCAAGATGCCAAAGAAATGGCAGAAGCTTTCTGGTCTTTTCTAGAACCGGAAAAGATGACAAATAGACTAGAAGTCTTTCGGAAAGACTTAGTAGCTTCAACATAATATTACAAAGCTCTAACAGCATCCAAAGAATACAATGATTTCTCCTTAGAATTCATAGGATTAGGACATAATGAAGGAACCACAATTTCTCTACTAATGTTGTTAGAATTCACAACCTTAGGAAAAAAATTCAAAAGAAGTTCGCAGCACCCGCCTTATCCTGATGCAAAATCAGAAAAGGAGACTCACAAAAAAGAGTAGATAATTCAGAGACTCTTCTGGCAGAAGAGATGGCCAAAAGAAACAAAACTTTCCAAGAAAGTAATATAACGACCAAAGAATGCATGGGTTCAAAAGGAGGAGCTTGAAGAGCCCCCAGAACCAAATTCAAAATCCAAGGAGGAGAAATTGACTTAATGACAGGTTTTATACGAACCAAAGATTGTACAAAACAATGAATATCAGGAAGATTAGCAATCCTTCTGTGAAAAAGAACAGAAAGAGCAGAGATTTGTCTTTCAAGGAACTTGCGGACAAACCTTTATCTAAACCATCCTGAAGAAATATAAGTCTTCCAGACTCTATAATATATCTCTCTAGATACAGATTTACGAGCCTGTCACATAGTATCAATCACAGAGTCAGAGAAACCTCTTTGACCAAGAATCAAGCGTTCAAACTCCATACCTTAAAATTAAGGTTTTGAGATCCTGATGGAAAAAAGAACCTTGAGACAGAAAGACTGGTCTTAACGGAAGAGTCCACAGCTGGCAAGAGGCCATCCGGACAAGATCCGCATACCAAAACCTGTGAGGCCATGCTGGAGCTACCAGCAGGACAAACGAGCATTCCTTTAGAATATTGGAGAATACCCTTGGAAGAAGAACTAGAGGCGGAAAGATATAGGCAGGATGACACTTGTAAGGAAGAGATAATGCATCCACTGCCTCCGCCCGAGGATCCCGGGATCCGGACAGATACCAGGGAAGTTTCTTGTTTAGATGAGAAGCCATCAGATCTATTTCTGGGAGTTCCCACATTTGAACAATCTGAGGAAATACCTCTGGGTGAAGAGACCATTCGCCCAGGTGCAACGTTTGGCGACAGATAATCCGCTTTCCAATTGTCCATACCTGGGATATGAACCGCAGAGATTAGACAGGAGCTGGATTCCGCCCAAACCAAAATTGATTGATGTATGCCACAGTTGTGACATTGTCTATCTGAAAACAAATGAACAACTCTCTCTTCAGAAGAGGCCAAGACTGAAGAGCTCTGAAAATTGCACGGAGTTCCAAAATATTGATCGGAAATCTCACCTCCTGAGATTCCCAAACCCCTTGTGCCGTCAGATACCCCCACACAGCTCCCCAACCTGTAAGACTTGCATCTGTTGAGATTATAGTCCAGGTCGGAAGAACAAAGAAGCCCCCTGAACTAAACGATGGTGATCTGTCCACCACGTCAGAGAGTGTCGTATAATCGGTTTAAAGATATTAATTGAGATATCTTTGAGTAATCCCTGCACCACTAATGTTGTTAGAATTCACCACCTCCATAGGAGGCAAAGTTTGTAAAACTGAATTGTGGGTGTGGTGAGGGGTGTATTTATAGGCATTTTAAGGTTTGGGAAACTTTGCCCCTCCTGGTAGGAATGTATATCCCATACGTCACTAGCTCATGGACTCTTGCTAATTACATGAAAGTAGTAAACTCTTCGAAAATTTTACAGTGTGTATAAGAGACTAAAGCAGCATTGCACCCACTTGCAAATGGATGATTAACCCTTTAGGCCCCAAACCGGATTTGAAAAACGTTAAAAAAACGTTAATAAACAGTTAAACACCTTGCCACAGCTCTGCTGTGGCTCCTACCTGCCCTCAAATACGATTTAGGGAAGAAATAAGCCCTCTATAGTGGTCCTCAGATGCCAGAGGACTCCTTTGGGGAAGCTGGATGTCTCAGTCTGAAGAAGAACTGCGCATCTAGAGCGCGAAAATAGGCCCCTCCCACCATGCACTTGATGTCAGAGGGCCTTAAGAAAATACTCCTAGGAGTATCTGACTAGCCATGTGGAAACTAGGCCCCAAACAACGATTTATCACCCTCAGAGAAAAAAACATTCTTTCTATATAACATGTAAACGTTTTGACACTAAGAAATATGAGTATTAACATGAATATTACCCTTTTTTGTAAGCATGATCCCAGTCGTTAAATCACTGCATCAGGCTTACCTCAATTATACAAGAGCTTATCTCTCTAGAAATAAATATACTGAACATACCTCAAAGCAGGTAATCTGCAAACCGTTCCCCCAACTGAAGTCTTTCCCATATTCTTCAGTTATGCGTGAGAACAGCAATGGACCTTAGTTACAAACCGCTAAGATCATCAACCTCCAGGCAGATTCTTCTTCTAATTTCTGCCTGGGAGTAAAACAGTACTACGCAGGTACCGTTTAAAAATAACAAACTCTTGATTGAAGGTAAAAACAACATTAAGTCACCACATATCTCTTATACTTCCTATCTTGTCGAGAGTTGCAAGAGAATGACTGGGAATGGCAGTTAGGGGAGGAGCTATATAGACAGCTCTGCTGTGGGTGTCCTCTTGCAACTTCCTGTTGGGAAGGAGAATATCCCACAAGTAATGGATGAACCCGTGGACTGGATACACCTTACAAGAGAAATTAACCTCCCGGTCGGCTAAATGTATTGTAAAGCCGTCGGGAGTATAATAAAAAATTAAACACCAGCTCTGAGCCTATCTCCTCGTCCCCAGTGCCAGCCAAACTGCCCATAATAAAATGATCCCCTAATCCAAAGGAGGATGTCATCTTTAGAAAATATTAAGTTAGCCCTTACCTTAGACTTCTGCTAGGCAGCACGGCAGCTCACTAGGTTTGAGAGGCACGTTCCCTCACATGGACCTGTGGAAGAAAACAAAGACTGAGTAATCTTACTCAGGCTTTCAGAGTTAGGGCAGCATTAAATATATGGAAGGCGCAGTAAGGATTGTACCCCACAAGTTCCCATTGCTCTAAAGCCACCACTGCTCTACTGAAGAGACTGATATGGACAACCGCTACACCCTAGAACAAAGCAGAACAATCTTGCACTGCTGAAAAAATAAAATCTTGCTTGAAGAATCTTCTGTACAACACCTAACTTTACCACTTCCTTGCTCTAACGTAGGCAAAAAAAAATGACTGGGGTTGGAGGGAAGGGAGGAGCGATTTTAACAGCTTTGCTGTGGTGCTCTTTGCCGCCTCCTGCTGATCAGGAGTGATATTCCCAATAGTAATTGGATGATCCGTGGACTCAACTTGTCATTTAAAGAAATGTAATATAATTACCGGGTCATTGCAACGCAGTTTATTTATAGTTTATATATATATATTTATGTGGTTTCTGATTATCAGCTGTTACGTTACCGTTTCAGGGTTTCATTCTCTATGACGGGATTTACAAAGTCCTCGCTGGGACATTCCACCACAATAAATGTCGGGCCAGGGTCTGGGGGTGTGCAGACATCTTCAGGGCGAATCTGTGGTATGAACATTGTATTATGTAAGTGCGATCACATGCTCTCTGCATATTACGTACATAATAGCTCTGTGTATTACATATATATGTATGTATGATCACATACTATCTGCATATTACGTACATGATAGCTCCCTGTATATTACGTGTGTGTGTGTGTGTATGTATAATCGCATGTTCTATATATGTATATCAAGTACATATTAGCCCGTGTATCATGTAGGCATGTGCTTGCTGTGTATTACGTATATGTATGATCACATGCTCTCTGTATATTACGTACATATTAGCCCCTGTATCACGTAGGCATGTGCTTGCTGTGTATTACGTATATGTATGATCACATGCTCTCTGTATATTACGTACATATTAGCCCCTGTATCACGTAGGCATGTGCTTGCTGTGTATTACGTATATGTATGATCACATGCTCTGTATATTACGTACATATTAGCCCCCTGTGTATCATGTAGGCATGTGCTTGCTGTGTATTACGTATATGTATGATCACATGCTCTCTGTATATTACGTACATATTAGCCCCTGTATCACGTAGGCATGTGCTTGCTGTGTATTACGTATATGTATGATCACATGCTCTGTATATTACGTACATATTAGCCCCGTGTGTATCACGTAGGCATGTGCTTGCTGTGTATTACGTATATGTATGATCACATGCTCTCTGTATATTACGTACATACTAGCCCCTGTGTATCATGTAGGCATGTGCTTGCTGTGTATTACATATATGTATGATCACATGCTCTGTATATTACGTACATATTAGCCCTGTGTATCATGTAGGCATGTGCTTGCTGTGTATTACGTATATGTATGATCACATGCTCTGTATATTACGTACATATTAGCCCTGTGTATCATGTAGGCATGTGCTTGCTGTGTATTACGTATATGTATGATCACATGCTCTGTATATTACGTACATATTAGCCCCCTGTGTATCATGTAGGCATGTGCTTGCTGTGTATTACGTATATGTATGATCACATGCTCTGTATATTACGTACATATTAGCCCCTGTGTATCATGTAGGCATGTGCTTGCTGTGTATTACGTATATGTATGATCACATGCTCTGTATATTACGTACATATTAGCCCCTGTGTATCATGTAGGCATGTGCTTGCTGTGTATTACGTATATGTATGATCACATGCTCTCTGTATATTACGTACATATTAGCCCCCTATGTATCATGTAGGCATGTGCTTGCTGTGTATTACGTATATGTATGATCACATGCTCTCTGTATATTACGTACATATTAGCCCTGTGTATCATGTAGGCATGTGCTTGCTGTGTATTACGTATATGTATGATCACATGCTCTCTGTATATTACGTACATATTAGCCCCCTGTGTATCATGTAGGCATGTGCTTGCTGTGTATTACGTATATGTATGATCACATGCTCTGTATATTACGTACATATTAGCCCCGTGTATCATGTAGGCATGTGCTTGCTGTGTATTACGTATATGTATGATCACATGCTCTGTATATTACGTACATATTAGCCCCCTGTGTATCATGTAGGCACGTGCTTGCTGTATATTACGTACATATTAGCCCTGTGTATCATGTAGGCACGTGCTTGCTGTATATTACGTACATAGTGCTCTGTGTATCATGTAGGCACGTGCTCGCTGTGTATTATAATCATACAAATTACTGTGCGTCACCGCTAGCGCCTCACGCTGGTTTATTCAGCCGTACACTATGAGACCATCATACAGATATTTACCTCTTTGCCTTCAAAAATGATGCTCTTCCCAGCCTTGAGCTGTGCAATAATAGGGCCGATGGCAGCAGTTCCACTTCAGAAATAAAACAAATGAAGGGAAAAAAAAAAAAAAACTAAAATTTATGCTTACCTAATAAATTATTTTCTTTCCTGGCAGGGAGAGTCCTCAAAATCATTCATTACTGTTGGGAATACAACACCTGGCCACCAGGAGGCGGCAGACACCCCAGCCACAGCTATAAGTATCGCTCCCAGTTCCCACACTCCCCCAGTCATTCAACCAAGGTAATAAGGAAAAGTAGGAGGTGCCAGAAGATAAGGAAAAACGCTGCCTTAAAAAAAAACCAGGACAGGTCGTGAACTCTCCCTGCCAGGAAAGTAAATAATCAGGTAAGCGTACATTGTTTTCTTTACAATGGCAGGGAGAGTCCACAAATTAATTCCATTACTGTTGGGAATCCAATACCCACGCCAGAGAGGACACCCAGAATGAACAGGGAGGGAAAATAAGGCAGGCGGTCCAAATCTGAAGGCACAACCGCTTGAAGCACCTTTCTGCCAAAATAAGTCTCAGCTGAGGCAAAAAACATCAAACCTGTAGAATTTCAAAATGTAAAGAGCACCAGGTAGATGCCTTACAGGTCTGTACTACAGAAGCTTCGTTCTTAAAAGCCCAAGAGGACAATGCACTGGTAGAATGAGATGCAATCTTCTTAGGAAGCTGTTGATCAGCTTCCTCATAAGCCTAACAAATGACATAACTCAGCCAAAACGAAAGGAGTAGTCACAGTGGCCTTCTGACCCTTGCGCTTACCAGCATATAAAACAAACAAGAAAGAATATAGTCTAAAATCCTTGGTTGCATGAAGATAGAATTTCAAAGTGCGTACTACATCCAGATTGTGCAACAAACACTCCTCCTGAGAAAAAAGAGGAACTACAATTTCCTGATTAATATTTTGGTCAGAGACAACTTTAGGAGGAAGCCCTAAATTGGCAAAACAGCCTTTTCCACATGAAAAACAAGGGGGATCACACTGCAGAGCAGACAACTCAAATCCTGCGAGCAGAAGAAATAGTGAATAAGAATAAAACTTTCCAAGACAAAAGTATAATGTCAACAGAATGCATAGGCTCAAACGGAACACGTTGAACACGAAGAACAAGATTAAGGCTCCAAGGAGGAGCCAGTATATTAAAACACAGGCTTAATTCTAACCAGGGCCTGAACAAAAGACTGAACATCAGAAAGATTAGCTAACTTCTTGGGCAGCAACATAGAAAGAGCAGAAATCTGACCCTTAATAGAACTGGCAGATAAACCATCTTGGATAAACAAAAGGATTCAAGTAACTTTTACTCAGAGAATCTAGATTTTGATGAAGTTATGGGCCTTGGGTCAGAAGGTCCGCTCGTTGAGGCAACCTCCAAGGTGGAGAAGAGGACATCTTCCCTAGATCTGCGAGCCAGGTCCGGCGCAGACCTAAGAGCAAATAGAATCACAGATGCCCGTTCCTGTCTGATGTTGGCGATCACTCGAGGAAGGAGAGCAAACTGAGGAAACCGATAAATAAGCCTGAACCCCCACGGAACTGCTAACGCATCCACCAACACTGCCTGAGGATTTTTCGATCTCGACCCGTAACTGGGCAGTTTGGTATTGAGACAGATACCATGAGGTCTCTCTCTGGAACCCCCACCTGAGAGTTATCTCGGAGAACAACTCGGGTGAAGAGACCATTCCCCAGGATTAAAGGTCTGTGTGCTCAGGAAGTCTACTTCCCAGTTGTATAACCCCGGGATGTGAATGGCCGAAATGTGACAGTTTTATTCTTCAGTGGGCGGAATCTCACACCTGTCATCGCCAGGGAACTCCTCTTTCTCCCCTGATAAGTAATATAGGCAACAAAAGTTATGTTGTCCGATTGGAATCTGATAAACAGGACAGATCGAAGTTGAGGCCACACCATCAGAGCATTGAAAATGTCTCTTATTCCAGAATATTGATTGGAAGCGAGGATTCCTCCAGCGACCAGGTACCCTGTGCCCTCAAGGGACCCCAGACCGCTCCCCAGCCAAGGAGGCTGGCATCTATAGTCACAATCTCCCAGGATGGTCTAAAAAAACCACGTGCCTTGAGACAGTTAATCCTGAAAAAGACACCAAGAGATAATCTCTTGTCCTGGTGTCCAGAATGATTGTCTGGGACATATCCAAATGGTCGCCATCCCATTTTGTCTGAGCATGCATAGTCGTAAAGGTCGCAAATGGAAGTGAGCAAAAGGAATTATATACATAGTAGCCACCCATAAAACCGACCTCCTCCATACATTGAGCCACTGTAGGACAAGTATTGGAATGTAGAGACCGGCAGAAGTTTGGTTTGACAATGATTCATCAAAGAAAATCTGCATCCCAGACGAATCTATAATAGTTCCCAGAAAAGTCACCCTGGTGTTGGGAATTGGCAAACTATTGACCATTTATATTCCATCCATGATCCCGAAGGAGACACAGAAGTGAATTTGTGTGAGATCTTACTAACGGTAAAGATGGAGCTTGAACCAAGATATTCTAGGTAAGGCGCTGCCACAATTCCTCGCATTCTGGCTACACCTAGAAGAGCCTCTAGGACCTTTGTTTAGATCCTTGGAGCGGTAGCAAGTCCAAAGGGTGGAACTACAAACTGGAAATGACTGCCAAGAAAGGCAAAATTGAGGAACTAAAAGTGATCCCTGTGGATCGGGATATGCAAGTAAGCATACTTCAGGTTAATCGTGGTCATGAATTTACCCTCTTGAACTAAAAGGATGGATCGAATGGTTTCCATCTTAAAAGGAAGGTACCTTCAGGAACTAGTTGAGACACTAAGTCTAGAATGGGACGAAACGTTCCCTTCATTCTTGGGAACCACAAAAAGATTTGAGTAATAACCTTGACCCTGTTTTGGAGGTGGTAGCGGAACAATCCACTCCCATGGAGGAAAGGTCCTTTGCACAGTTTAAGGTGGTTGCCCTCTTTACAGAATTTAAAGAAAGCCTTGAGAGAAGAAAACGACCCCTTGGCGGGCGAGACCTGAACCCTATGCTGTACCCCTGGGAGAGCACATCCAAGGATCCTGAAAGTCCCAAAACCAAGGGTCTTGAAAAAGGGACAGTCTGTCCCGTACATGACCTGATCCTGGATCAGGGGCCATCCCTTCATGTTGACTTATTGTCAGAGGAAGGTTTCTTGGACTGCTTGTTTTAAGCTCTAGTTCCAAAAGGCTGTTTCCAGGAACTCTTAGGTTGGTCTGGCTTTGAAGAGCCTGGAGATCTATGTCCCTTATTGGAACCAAAGGAACGAAAAATTACAAGATTGGTGGCCTTTGGCCCTAGATTTCTTATTCTGCAGAAGCAAGGCATCGTTCCCTCCAGTCACAGTGGAGTCCAGGCCCGGACTGAACAATGACTTTCCTTTAAATGCTAAGGAAAGAAGTTTGGACTTGGATACCATTTACGCAGACCAAAATTTTATCCAAAGAGCTCTACGAGAACCACAAAACCAGATGATCTGCATAATCACGTCACAGATAAAGGAATTAGCCGTCCTGAGGGCCTTAATCCTATCTTGAATGTCTTCCAGAAAAGTCTCAACGAGGACCACCTCTGAAAAGGAATCGAATCAAAAAGTAGCAGCTCCAGCAACCGCCGCAATGCTTGCTGCAGGTTGAAAACGAAGACCCATCTGATGGAAAAGTCTCCTTAAATACCCTCTCCATTTTAAATGAAGTACTATCTTCAAGAGGGATAGTAGTGCGTTTAGCTAACGTGGAAATAGCGCCATCCACATTGGGAATGGTACTCTAGAATTCCAGATGAGATTCAGCTACTGGAAACATCCTCTTAAAATTAGCCGGAAGAGAAAAACGGAATTCCAGTTTTCTCCCATTCCTTAGAAATAATGTCCACCATTCGGGCTAGGACAGGAAAAACCTCCGGAGCCCTGGGTCCAACATTATAGACCCTATCCAGCTTAGGAATCTTAGGCTCATCCGAGGACTTTGGTTCAGGGACCTCCAAAGTCGATAAAATATCCTTGAGAAGAAAGCGAAGATGTTCCAGCTTAAATCTGAAGCTAATCTCCTCAGGTTACACTGGTTTCTCATCAGTGGAATCAGATCTCCCCTTTAGAAGCTAATGAAGCTAATGAAGTATGCTCATCCTCAGAGGGATGAGAATGAAGAGAAGGCTCTAGGGCAGCAATAATACCCACATCAAAGGAAATGTGTTTAACTTTTCTCTTTCTTTTGCCCGAAATAGGAAGAGCGCAGCAGAAAAGGCAACTGCAGCTGTGTCGCAAAGTCCACTATAAATAAAAAAAACACAGATAAAGACTGTGTTGAGCCGCAGGGAACTGCCTGTGAAATCTCTAGGGGCAGGACTGAGGTAAAAGTCGTGGCATCTCTTGGACTAGAGTCCTGGGAGGTGGAAGGCTCTGAGGGGTTAAGTCTACCAGGCAAGAATGCCTGGGACCTAGGTCCTTTAGACGTAATAAGCAAAACTGAAGACAGACATGTAGAACAGAAATGAGCAGGAGGACAAACCCTTTGCTCTGTATAAATAGACATTTTGCAATTGGAGAACAGATTCATCCATATCAGACACTCTTTCATCCTCCATTATGACTAGGAAAAAGATGCCCAACAGTAATAAATCAATACTTCCCAAACTACAGAACATGAAATAAAGTCACTCTTAAGAACCGCACCTTTATACCGCCCCTGAAATGGCCGGGGCACTCAGCACTTTTGATGCGGATGTGACAAACAGTTTACAGGACTCTCCGATCGTGTCAGAGTCCGGAGGCGCCAAACACATGGTACTGCACTGCGAACATCCACCCCGTCAGTAAAAAGGAAGTGAGAAAACTGTGCATTCTGACAGGGACCTGAGGTAGAAAGGAAAGCAGTGTTAGCTTACACTGGTTGCTGGGAGGAGTGTTCACTGTGACATCCAGAGAAGCTTCTGTGAACCCCAGTCCTGTCTTGCTGGGACGCTACCCATTAAAGGGCTTCCAGAAATATTAAGAGCACTTTGCCAACCTCCTAGTTTTCTAGGCAAAGAATGACTGGGGGAGTAGGGGAAGTGGGAGTGATACTTATAGCTTTGGCTGGGGTGTCTTTGCCTACTCCTGGTGACCAGGTGTTTTATTCCCAACAGTAGGGAATGAACTTGTGGACTCTCCCTGCCATTGAAAATAAATTAATTACTTTAACAGTAACTCATGGCTACACACATAAGTGACATTTTACATAATCATTAAACAGTTACACCAAATACTTACACTGGGAGTCCGAATTCTTTTCCTTTCACTACCAAAAAATTTCCTTTCCTGGGATGGAGCTGAAAAAAGGAAAATCGCATGTGACATACTTGTATATGTTGAGTGCTCTCTGGCCCTGTATTCACGAGTCACAAGTGCATCTAAAAGCTGTTGGCTTTGCACCACCAGGGCATATGTACATATGGTCTATGCAAGTTAAACTATAACTGAGACAGCCATAACATTTACTAGAAGCAGTATTACCAAATTATTCTATACAGAACTGCACTGTATTCATGCGTTTCTCTTTAATGACACATTTGTGTTGCTTTCTGTAACACGTGCTCACCTTGCATATAAATGACACCACCAGCGCTGGGTCTCTTGTGGGGATTCTCTCTTTATATTCCGAAAAAAGTGACAAAAATATTTACATGAGAAATCCAGAAACTTAACAAAATTGGTTAAAAACACAAAAATGAAAGAGTTTCAGTCTCCCAGAAGAGCTATATTTCACAGGTGACTGCACTTAACTCCTTGGCTTCCTTCTCACAATGCCAGCAGGTTTATGTATGAAATGTGAGCTAGTTAAATAACGTGCACATTTTATTCCCATCATATCCTTGGTGCCAAAATTGGCCAAACAACGGGTCAGAGGGTGGAGATTAAGATGCGCACACCTGTCACATGACTCCAGCAGGCGGCTGTATTCACACAAAACACTTTATCTGTAACAAATAGTTATAGAGCAGCAGCTAATTCAGATGGCTCATACGTGACTTTACGCATCACCAGCTCACAGAGACAAGTCCCGATCTCCCTCACATACCTGGTCTAGGCGACGTTTTGCCGTCTGTTTGATTGGCACTTTGCTCACCAGCTTCGGGTAACTTCTGTGTAGGACGCTCACTGCCAGGGGAGTTGCGAGGACTCTGGGACCCAGATAGGTTTTCCTTTAGCTTATGACCTATTTATACAAATCAGTAAAGACTGAGTCACCGGCCTACAGGCACTTACCTACCACAACAGACAGAAAAGACAAACCTCACATTGAATAAATAGACCCCCACCCCACCAGCCATGAGACCACCTCAGTGTTGATATATATTGACATTTATGAGGGTAAAGCCAGTCCTGGTTACATTTTTGCCAGGCAATTAGAAATGCAGGTCAGGGGTCATGGTGCTTTTACAATAAAGTCAAAGAGATTTGTGTTATATAATCACTTTTTAACCATGTGACTGCCAGAGGTGGCTGTAACGCACCAAGACACTGTGTCAGGCAAGGGGTTAATGCACAAGACTATCGCGCATTCAGAGCTACAAGACAAGATATAATTATACTTACTGAAGATGGGAACCTGGTAAACGGTCATAGTGTCATCGGTGTATTCAGGGTCCGTGTATGGCCGCACAGCTGCAGAACAACAACATAACTTAGTCACCTGCAGCAACATCACACAGACCACAGACACAATCACTTACCAAGGTCAATTCCTTGTAAAGGGCCAGAGAACACTTTGATGGCTTCAAGGTATTTTTCCTGGAGGAACAAAAATAAAATGATTGCGGTGCCCAACAGCATAATAAAATAATTGTCTAATCTCTTGGGTTCCTGTCACAGCGATAACACACTGTAGAACCATGTGACAAAGCAAGTGCTGCACCTGCAGTTAAAGGGACACCAGAATTGTTGTCACTTAAAAAAAAACAAAATTTATGCTTGCCTGATAAATTTATTTCTTTTGACACGATGAGTCCACAGATCATCTCAATTACTAATGGGAAATTCACCTCCTGGTCAGCAGGAGGCAAAGAGCACCACAGCAGAGCTGTTAAATAGCTCCTCCCTTCCCTCCCACTCCAGTCATTCGACCAAAGTTAAGGAAAGAAAGGAAAAGCCAAAGTGCAGAGGTGTCTGAAGTTTTCAATAACCTGTCTCAACAGGGCGGGCCGTGGACTCATCGTGTCAAAAAAGTAATAAAATTTATCAGGTAAGCATAAATTTTGTTTTCTTTTTTAGGACCCAATGAGTCCACGGATCATCTCAATTACTAATGGGATCCAATACCAAAGCTAGAGTACACAGATGATATGGGAGGGACAAGACAGGGAACCTAAACGGAAGGCACCACTGCTTGAAGAACCTTTCTAGCAAAGGCGGCCTAAGCTGAGGCAAAAGTATCAAACTTGTAAAACTTTGAAAAAGTGTGAAAAAGTGTGGAGAGAGAACCAAGTGGCAGCCTTGCAAATCTGTTCATTTTTGAATGCCCAAGAGGAAGCAACAGCCCTCGTGGAATGAGCCGTAACTCTCTCTGGAGGTTGCTGTCCAGCAGTCTCATATGCAAATCAGATGATACTCTTCAGCCAAAAAGAAAGGGAAGTAGCTGTAGCTTTCTGACCCTTGCGTTTCCCTGAGAAAAGCACAAAGATGAAAACTGACGAAAATCTTTAGTCGCCTGTAGGTAATACTTTAAAGCACGAACCACGTCCAAATTGTGCAAAAAGTTGTTCCATCTGAGGAGGAGTATTAGGAAACAAGGAAGGAACAACAATTTCCTGGTTAATGTTCCTGTCAGAAACAACCTTAGGAAGAAATCCCAATTTAGTACACAACACAACCTTATCCGAATGGAAGATAAGATAAGGAGAATCATACTGCAATGCTGAGAGTTCCCAGACTCTACGAGCAGAGGAAATAGCAACAAGAAATAAAACTTTCCAAGATAACAACTTAACATCTAAAGAATGCATAGGCTCAAACAGAGGCCGTTGGAGAATATTAAGAACATTCAGACTCCAAGGAGGAGTAACCGGTTTAAACACAGGCCTAATTCTAACCAAGGCTAGACAAAAAAACGTCTGGAACATCTGCCAGACGTTTATGTAACAAAATAGATAAAGCAGAGATTTGACCCTTCAAAGAAATGGTCAATAATCCTTTTCCCAATCCTTCTTGGAGAAAAGACAAAATCCTAGGAATCCTAACTCTACTCCATGAGTAACCTTTGGATTCACACCAGTATAGATATTTACTCCATATCTTATAATAAATTCTTCTGGTCACATGCTTACGGAGCCTGGATCATGGTCTCAATGAACGACTAAAAAAAAAAAAAAAACCGCTTGGATAAAATTAAGCGTTCAATCTCCAAGCAGTCAGCTTCAGAGAAACTAGATTTGGATGAAGGAAGGGTCCTTGAATTAGAAGGTCCTTCCTCAGCGGAAGACTCCAAGGTGGTTGAGATGACACGTCCACCAGATCTGCATACCAAATCCTGCAAGGCCAGGCGGTGCAATGAGTATAACCAATGCCGCCTTCTGCTTGATCCGAGCAATTACCCAAGGAAGAAGTGCAAACGGAGGGAACAGGTATGCTAGACTGAAGGTCCAAGGAACCGCCAAGGCATCTATTATCTCCGCCTGGGGATCCCTGGACCTCGATCCGTATCTCGGGAGCTTGGCATTCTGACGCGATGCCATGAGATCTAATTCCGGCTGACCCCACTTGCGGATCAGGCTGGCAAATACTTCAGGATGGAGTTCCCACTCCCCCGGATGAAAGGTCTGCCTGCTCAAAATTCTGAGCAAAGGGAATGATGTCCATTGCCGCCACCATCAGCCACGACTACCTCCATACACTGAGCCACTGACGGCCAGGGAGTGGACTGAAGGACTCGGCAAATATCCACAATCTTCGATTTCCTGACGTCTTTCAGAAAGATCTTCATTGACAGAAAATCTATTACGGTTCCCAGGAACGTTACCCTTGTACTTGGGACAAGAGAACTCTTTTGTAAATTGACCTTCCACCCGTGAGAACGAAGGAAAGACAATACCACGCTCGTGTGCGATTCCGCTAGATGGAAGGACTGTGCCTGGACTAGAATGTCGTCCAGATAGGGCGCTACAGCAATACCTTGAGAATGAAGTACCGCTAACAGAGACCCCAGAACCCTTGTGAACACTCTGGGAGCAGTGGCAAGACCAAAAGGAAGAGCCACAAACTGAAAGTGTTTGTCCAGAAATGCGAATCTTGGTTCTTGTGAATGGGAACATGCAAGTACGCGTCCTTTAAGTCCACTGTTGTCATAAATTGACCCTCCTGGATCAAAGGAAGAATGGAACGTATAGTTGCCATCTTGAAAGACGGTAGGTACCCTGAGGAACTTGTTTAGGCTCTTGAGGTCTAAAATGGACCTGAAGGTTCCCTCCTTTTTTAGAACCACAAATAGGTTGGAGTAAAATCCCTGACCCTGTTCCCGTAGGGGGACGGGAGCAATCACTCCTAGATCAGAGAGGTCTCTTACACAATGTAAGAACGCCTCTCTTTTTGTCTGGTCTGCAGACAATCTTGAAAGTAGGAACCTTCCCCTGGGAAGAAAACTTTTGAAATCCAACTGGTATCCCTTGGACACAATTTCTAATGCCCAGTGATCCTGAATATCCCGAATCCAGGCTTGAATGAAGAAGGAAAGTCTGCCCCCTACCAGATCCGGATCAGGGGCAGGACCTTTATGCTGACTTGGATTCAACGGTAGGCTTCTTAGCCTGTTTTCCCTTATTCCACGGCTGGCTGGATCTCCATGCCGGCTTAGGTTGATCCTGTTTGACAACGGAAGATGAGGAACTTCCCCTGAAATTACGAAAGGAACGAAAATTACTCTGGCGGCCCTTTGTCTTATTTCTCTTATCCTGAGAGAGAAAATGACCTTTACCTCCCGTGATGTCAGAAATAATTTCCGATGAACCAGGGCCAAATAAGGTCTTCCCCTTATATGGGATAGCTAAAAGCTTGGACTTAGAGGAGACGTTCGCAGACTAAGGCTTCAGCCATAAGGCCCTGCGGGCCAAAATAGAAAAGCCTGATATCTTAGCTCCCAGTTTGATAATTTGAAGGGAAGCGTCTGTGATAAAGGAATTAGCTAACTTGAGGGCCTGAATCCTATCTTGAATCTCATCCAAGGATGTCTCCGTTCTGAGAGCATCAGATAAGGCGTCAAACCAATATGCAGCCGCACTGGTGACTGTAGCAATGCACACGCCCGGTTGCCATTGCATACCCTGGTGTACGTAGATCTTCTTGAGCAGGCTCTTTGAACGCACAACTATCCTCTATGGGGATAATAGTTCTCTTGGCTAAAGTGGAAATAGCCCCTTCCACCTTAGGTACAGTTTGCCAAGCCTGCTATAGAGTCGGCTATTGGAAACATCTTCTTGAAAATAGGAGATGGAAAAAAAAGGAATACCCGGTCTCTCCCACTCCTTAGCAATAATCTCAGAAGCTCGGTCAGGAACCGGAAAAACATCAGTGGAGGAAGGAACCTCGAAGTATCTGTTCAACTTACTGGACTTCTTAGGGACAACCATAACTGATGTCGCTATCATCTAAAGTAGCTAAAAACCTCCTTAAGCAATAGACGGAGGTGTTCCAGCTTAAATCTAAAAGATACCACCTCAGTATCAGTGAGAGGAGGAACACCTTCAGAATCTGAAATCTCTCCGTCAGATGCTACCACAGCTTCTTCCTCCTAAGGCATCAGAGGAAGATTCCGAAACTGCAACAACTGCATCAAAAACCTTGCTAACTGAATGACTTGTCTGCCTCTTACGTTTACCATGCAACATGGGAAAAGCAGATAGCGCATCAGAAATGGTAGAAGACATGAGAGATGCAATGTCTTTTAAAGTAACCCCAGTGGTAGAGGAGACGCAGGGCACTGCTTGTGAGGGTGGTAACACTTTGAGAGCTTGAGAAAGTTGCGGCATACAATGTTCATCATTAGAATCCTGAACAACATCCCCCTTAGAAGAAGTTGGCTCAGAATTTATTTATTTTTTATTTATTTTTATTTTTTTTAAAAACTTAGCCCTCTCAATACACATAGGACAGAAAGGCATTGGTGGTTCCACAAAAGCATTGTCACAAAAAGAGCAAGGAACATTTTGCAAGGTCCCTTGATCCATACTTGTACACACTTAGAAGAATTTGAATACAAACAGTTTAAATGCAAGAAAAAATTTTAAAGTGCAAAAAAACGACACTGCCCCATTAAATGTTAGAAGCGCAACTTTTTTACTGCGCATTGTAATTTACACAAAAAAAACAAGTTAAAGTAAATTCCCCAGTCACCTCCACACCTCAGCAGCCCTGCCGAGGCGCCTACCTTACTCCAAGACAACCAGGAAGTTCCCCCAGCGCAACAGAAAATTTGGCAAGATGCCAAAAACCGCCGGGAAGCGGTCCTGTCCTAGGAACGCATGCAAATAGTCAGAAACATGCATTCCTAGCAGACACAGAACGCAGCTTCCTTTCTTGCTGCCTGAACCGAGTTCCTGTAGGACGCAAGCAGAATGCGCGCGCGGGAAAGGAAGGACCGCCCATCGTGGGCGTGACCTAAACCAAATGTCTTCTCCCGGGGAAATATTTACCCCCAAAGCACCAACACACAAAGTATAACCACCTAAAAGTAAAAACCCTGCAGACTGTCAGCTGCAATGTCAAATAAAAAGGGTACAGTCCAATATAACATGACAGTAGCACCCCAGCGCTCATACCAGCCCTCCAGTGGCCCACATAAAGCTGTCTAGCACTCCCTCTTGTACCATGGGAGATAGTGCCCACAAATAAAGTGCCCGCTTACTGTGAAGCTCCTTTAACTGTGAAAGGTTAGAAGTGTGTGCCCCTCGTTCTAAACTCTGTCTTGTGCCCCCAGAAAAAGCACTTACCTCTTGATACTGCCTGACAGTAAGGCAGTTACAGGTTTGAGAGGTCCTCTTCCTCACATGGACTTGCAGAAAAATAAAGACTGAGTCATATCCCTCAGACTATAGAAAGGTAGGGCAGTATTAAATATGGGAGGCGCAGTAAGAATTATGTCCCACAAGTTCCCATTACTCTAAAGCCACCAAAGCTCTACTGAAGAGACTGATATGGACTACGGCTACACCCTAGGACAAAGCAGCACACTCTGGCACCACTTTAAAAATAAACTCTTGATTGAAGAATCTATTCAAACACCTCACTTTGCCACATCCTATCACTAAAGCAGGCAAAGAGAATGACTGGGGTGGGAGGGAAGGGAGGAGCTATTTAATAGCTCTGCTGTGGTGCTCTTTGCCTCCTCCTGCTGACCAGTAGTAATTGAGATGATCCATGGACTCATCGTGTCATAAAAAAGAAAGAAAGATAATCCCTTTATTACCCAATCCCCAGTTTTGCATAACCAACACAGTTTTAATAATACACATTTTACCTCTGTAATTACCTTGTATCTAAGCCTCTGCTGACTGCCCCCTTATTTCTGTTCTTTTGACTCGCATTTTAACCAATCAGTGCTCATTCCTAGGTCACTTCACATGCATGAGCTCAATGTTATCTATATGAAACACATGAACTACTGCCCTCTAATGGTCAAAATGCATTCAGATTAGAGGCAGTCTTCAAGGTCTAAGAAATTAGCATATAAACCTCTTAGGTTTAGCTTTCAATTAAGAATACCAAGAGAACAAAGCAAAATTGGTGATAAAAGTAAACTGGGAAGTTGTTTGAAATTACATGCCCTATTTAAATCATGAAAGTTTTTTGGACTTGACTGTCCCTTTAATAACATGAGGAATGGGACACGCCCATCACACAGACAAGACAGGGACCCCCACACTTACCAGCTGCGGAGGGCCGGACAGGACACACTTTGGGAGCCCCGTGTCCCTTAGCGTGAGCAGCATACCTGCAAGAACAAAGCAATACACATTATAAAATGCGCCAGTGCGTACGACGCTCAGATTCATTATTTATCAGATAACCTCAGCAATACACATAATACGCGCCAGTGCGTATGGCGATCATAGGTTTATCATTTATCAGATAACCTCAGAAATACACATTATAATATGCGTCAGTGCGTACGGCGCTCATTTATTATTATTATCAGATAACCTCAGAAATACACATAATATGCGCCAGTGCATATGGTGCTTATAGGTTCATTATCAGATACCCTCAGCAATAAGGTTTATAAGAGCAAAAAGAAAAAATCTTGTGAATGTTTTTATAGTTCTCCAGATTATGTAATATAATTTTCTGTAGAACTTGTCCAGCTGGACTGGGTCAATGTTTATCAAGAAAAACATTAAAAAGGGACATGAAAACAAATTTTTATTTCACGATTCAGACAGTGGAAAATTTTAAAACAAAAAAATGTATGCTTACCTGATAAATGTATTTCTTTGACACGATGAATGCACTGATCATCTAATTACTGTTGGGATATATCAGTCCTGCCCAGCAGGAGGCGGCAAAGAGAACCACAGCAAAGCTGTTAAATATCACCTCCCTTCCCTCTAACCCCAGTCATTCGACCAAAGTAAAGGAGAGAAAGGAAGCAACAAGGTGCAGAGGTGCCTGAGGTTTAGAACATACCAACACTCTGTCTAAAGAAACTCATTGTGTCAAGAAAGAAATAACATTTATTAGGTAAGCATAAGTTTTGTTTTCTTTCTAATGACACGATGAGTCCACGGATCATCTAATTACTATTGGGATTCAATACCCAAGCTAGAGTACACAGATGATACGGGAGGGACAAGACAGGGAACCTAAACGGAAGGCACCACTGCTTGAAGAACCTTTCTCCCAAAAGCAGCCTGAGCCGAGGAAAAAGTGTCAAATTTAAAGAATTTTGAAAAAGTGTGAAGAGAAAACCAAGTTGCAGCCTTGCAAATCTGTTCCACAGAAGCTTCATTTTTGAATGCCCATGAGGAAGCAACAGCTATCGTGGAATGAGCCGTAACTCTCTCTGGAGACTGCTGTCCCCCAGTTTCATAGGCAAAACGTATGATACTCTTCAGCCACAAAGAAAGAGAAGTAGCCGTACCTTTCTGTTCCTTACGCTTCCCAGAGAATACCACAAACAGAGCAGAAGACTGACGAAAATCCTTAGTCGCCTGTAAATAGAATTTTAGAGCACGAACCATGCCCAGATTGTGCAGAAGCCGTTCCTTCTGAGAGGTAGGATTAGGACACAAGGAAGGAACAACAATCTCCTGATTAATGTTCCGGTCAGAAACAACCTTAGGGAGAAACCCTAATTTAGTACGTAAAACTACTTTATCCGAATGAAAAATAAGGTAAAGCTCTGATACTCTACGAGCAGAGGAAATGGCAACAAGGAACAAAACTTTCCAAGATAACAGCTTAATATCTAGGGAATGCATAGGCTCAAACGGAGCCCCTTGAAGAACCTTAAGAACTAAATTAAGACTCCAGGGAGGAGTAACTGGCTTGAACACAGGCCTGATCCTGACCATGGCCTGACAAAAAGACTGCACGTCTGGAACGTCTGCCAGAAGTTTATGTAACAAAATGGACAAGGCAGAAATTTGACCCTTTAGGGAACTTGCTGATAATCCCTTCTCCAAACCTTCTTAGAGAAAAGACAGAAGTCTAGTGTCACGGATACCAGACTGCAAGCGTAAAACCCCTACCCCCTATAACCTCACCCCTGTTATCTAGTCTAGGTGTGAAGTGTCTGTTATTGTGTGAGTCATCCATTGTCCTTTTGTAAGTCAGGATGTGATTAGAATCTTGTTTAACTAACCATTGTCTGATGTTTGTCTCATTGTATAATATTTGTTTCTATTATTGATTGTGTAGTAACTACCCCCATTTGTTGGAAATGTATAAAAGCTGTGTTTTCTGTGCAATAAAGCAGTTCTATTTTCACCTGAATGCTAGTCTAGTTATTTGGGTGGGCTCTTGCTAAAATCACTTTCCTGGGCTACATAGGAGCCTGTTCCAGGCAGAGGAAGGACACTCTGGCAGAGCTACCTAGTCTGGGTAGCTGGAGTCTGCCACAAGGTGGGACCCTGAATACTGGTGCTGTCGGGCATCAGGGGTGGCTACAGGCTGTGGTCACTTGCTAGCTACATAGCTGCAGTCGGCAGGGAAGAAGCAGGACCCCTTTGGCGGAGCAGCCCAGCCGGGGTAGCCGGGGTATCCGTCACATTGGCTGGCAGCAGTGGGATCTGCTTCTTCCACACGATTCCTGCTGACAGAAGAGAAGGGCCACAGTAGCCGGTAACTATGGAAGTCGAATTTCTAAGGAGAGTACAGGAGTCGCTGGCCCAGCTGGACGTTCCTATTCACCAACAGGACGTGCTGGAACCGAGGGACCTGATCCGCCGGGACCTCTGGTGGGAGGCTCTTCAACAGGAGCAGGACAATGGAAAGGTCCTCCCCACGAATGGCACAAGGTTCCGTATTCGTCAGACCGTGAGAGTGCCTTTCCTGGGAAAACAGACAAAGAAGGAATGGCTATCTGTTCTACATAGACTGATCCAGCAAGAGATGTGGGTGGAGGATGGCTATCGGGCCCTCCAATGGCTCGCTATGCAAGTGCAGCCATGGCTGGAGGATGGCTCCCCCACAGAGACTTTGGCGGCCCTGTATTGCTATTTACAAAAAGGACAGAGGGCCCACAGATTGGGAGCGAGACGGACCAGGGTCTGGAGGATACCTCTGGGCTCCAAGAGGAACTGCTGGATCTCGTGGAGGAATCCTGGCTACTAGATGATATGGATTTTATAATTGACCAGGAAGAGGCACTGGTCAAGGAATACAAGAGGCTGCTAGATCTCGTTAAGCAGCGTGCCAAGGGTATACAGATCTGGGATGCAGCCCCCTGGGATTCATGGAGCTCGACCGTGGAGGAGTGGCAGCAAAGAATAAGGGAACCAGGGCTGCTGGATCCCGATCAGCAGTCTGGCTCCGAGCTTATGGTCTTGGACCCGGGGGCCACCCTAGCAGAAGCGCTGGCAACAGGGCAGAGAGCCGCCGGCCTCTGCCCAGCACCTGTAACAGCTCCAGGAAACCAGGGAGCAGAGGTAGTCATCCTCCCTCCCCGTAAGCAGAACCCCTTCCTGGGAGAGGAGACAGTCGGTCTCTCTCCCCAGCGGCAGAGCCAGGAGCAGGGAGAGGAGACAGGCGTTCTCTCCCCCAAGCGGCAGAGCCATCCCCTGGGAGCGGAGGTAGTCTTCCTTCCTCCCCATAAGCAGAACCCCTTCCTGGGAGAGTAGACAGACTGTCTCTCTCCCCAGAGGCAGAGCCAGGAGAGGAGACAGTCTGTCTCTCTCCCCAGCGGCAGAACCATCCCCTGGGAGCGGAGGTAGTCGTCCTCCCTCCCCGTAAGCAGAACCCCTTCCTGGGAGAGGAGACAGTCGGTCTCTCTCCCCAGAGGCAGAGCCAGGAGAGGAGACAGTCGGTCTCTCTCCCCAGCGGCAGAACCATCCCCTGGGAGCGGAGGTAGTCGTCCTCCCTCCCCGTAAGCAGAATCCCTTTCTGGGAGAGGAGACAGTCGGTCTCTCTCCCCAGTGGCAGATCCATCCTTTGGGAGCGGAGGTAGTCATTCTCCCTCCCCTTACAGAGAAGCCCTTGCAGGGAGAGACGGGTATCGATAACTCTCCCCAGCGGCTGAATCCCTTTCTGGGAGAGGAGACAGTTGGTTTCTCTCCCCAGCGGCAGCAGAGTTTCCCATGGAGCGGAGGTAGCAGACCTCCCTCCCCAGCGATAGATCTCCTTCTCGGGAGAAGAGACAGACTGTCTCTCCCCTCAGTAGCTTGACAGGGTCTCTACCCTTTTCTTGTCCCAGAGTATTTCTCACCGGGGGCAGGCGTTGCATTAGGCAAGGAGGAGAAAAGCTTATACAGTTTTTGCCACGTTTGGGTACCTGAGCTTTGCCTGCCCCACCAAGGAGCAACCTCCCCCTCTGGTCTGGGGTGGGTCCGCCGGTACTAAACAGTGTCACTGAGAGAGGCAGTGTGGCCCTGGAACTTGTGGGACAGCAATTGTTTGGGAGCCGGCCTTTGCATACTTGTTTGGGACTTTGCCTTATGTGACTATCCCTGTGCCCAGGGTATAAACGCCAGCCGGAACCCCCCAGGATGCCCCAAGCTCTGGAGAGATGGGATCACCTCTCCAAGCAACCAAGAAGTGGAGGGCCACCGAACAGCCCCAAGCAGACCCGTTAAGGGTCTAGCCGGGTCTGCCAAACTGGAGGGGAGGAGATGTCACAGATACCAGGCTGCAAGCGTTAAACCCCTACCCCCTATAACCTCACCCCTGTTATCTAGTCTAGGTGTGAAGTGTCTGTTATTGTGCGAGTCATCCATTGTCCTTATGTAAGTCAGGATGTGATTAGAATCTTGTTTAACTAACCATTGTCTGATGTTTGTCTCATTGTATCATATTTGTTTCTATTGATTGTGTAGTAACTACCCCCATTTGTTGGAAATGTATAAAAGCTGTTTTCTGTGCAATAAAGCAGTTCTATTTTCACCTGAATGCTAGTCTAGTTATTTGGGTGGGCTCCTGCTAAAATCACTGTCCTGGGCTACATAGGAGCCTGTTCCAGGCAGAGGAAGGACACTCTGGCAGAGCTACCTAGTCTGGGTAGCTGGAGTCTGCCACAGGGTGGGACACTGAATGCTGGTGCTGTCGGGCATCAGGGGTGGCTACACGCTGTGGTCATTTGCTAGCTACATAGCTGCAGTCGACAGGGAGGAAGCAGGACCCCTTTGGCGGAGCTACCCAGTCGGGGTAGCCGGGGTATCCGTCACATCTAGGAATCCTAATTATAATCCAAGAGTAGCCCTTGGATTCACACCAATATAGATATTTACACCATATCGTGTGGTAAATATTTCTAGTCACTGGCTTACGAGCCTGAATCATGGTCTCTATGACCGAGTCAGAAAAACCCTGCTTGGCTAAAATTAAGCGTTCAATCTTCAAACAGTCAGCTTCAGAGAAACTAGATTTGGATGAAAGAAGGGCACTTGAAGTAGAAGATCCTTTCTCAACAGAAGTCTCCAAGGTGGAAGAGATGACATGTCCACCATGTCTGCATACCAGATCCTGCGAGGCCACGCCGGTGCAATGAGGATCACCAACGCCCTCTCCTGCTTGATTCAAGCAATGACTTGAGGTAGAAGAGCAAATGGAGGAAATAGGTATGCAAGACTGAAGATCCCAAGGTACCGCCAGGGCGTCTATCAGTACAGCCTGAAGATCCCTTGACCCGTACCTCGGAAGCTTGGCATTCTGCCGAGATGCCATGAGATCCAATTCCGGCTGACCCCATTTGAGAATCAGGCTGGAAAACACTTCCGGATGGAGTTCCCACTCCCCCGGGTGAAAGGTTTGCCTACTCAAGAAGTCCGCCTCCATGGAGGAGTTCAGACTCCATGGAGGAGTAACTGGTTTGAACACAGGCCTGATCCTGACCAAGGCCTGACCAAATGATTGTACGTTTGGGACATCCACCAGACGTTAGAGAGACAAAATGGATAAGGCCAAGACTTGACCCTTTAGGGAACTTGTCGATAAACCTATCTCCAAACCTTCTTGGAGAAAAGGCAAAAATTCTAAGAATCCTAACTCTACTCCATGAGTAGCCCTTGGATTCACACCAATAGATACAACTTCAGTATCAGCAAGAGGAATTACACTGTCAGAATCTGAAAATTCACCTTCAGATGCTACCAAAGTATCCTCCTCCTCCTCCAGCTTCTGGGAGGGGGCATTCGAAATAGCAACAACTGCGTCAGAAACCTCGTTTACTGAATGTTTGTTTTTCCTCTTATGCTTTCCCTGCAACATGGGAAAGGCAAACGCATCAGAAACTGAAGTAAAACATGAGGGAAGCGATGTATTGCAACGTAACTCCAGGAGGAGTTAGGGAGGAAGCGCAGGGCACTGCATGTGTGGGTGGTAAACTTTGGGACGCTTGAGGAGAAAGATGCAGCATATATTGAACATTCAAAAATATCAGCAGTGATCACACAAGAGTGGATATGCTAGACAAAGGTTTGCTTTTATGTACTATTTTAAAATTGCTGAGAAAGAATATATGTTGGAGATATATAAAATATAACTTTTACTTGATATTTAAAACAGCAAAAGCAATTAAAGGAGCTGCTTGTTGCTCACACACTTAAAAACACTCCCCCAGTTTGAATATACGGTTAGTAGTAACCAGTGTTGAAAGCAATCACTTTAATAAAAAATGGGTAAATTAGCCAAGGTGGATACTAAAAAATGTGTCTTGAATGTCTATTAAATTATATATTTCAGCTTCTATTATAAGCTTTTTTCTATGATTACTTACAGACCAGACACAATAATACCTAGATTACCTGCTCTTAGTGAGACTGAGTGGTTACGTTTTTAAAGCTAAATCAACATCGGTACTAAATTTTAACCGGAGGGCAATTTGTTAAAAAAAAAATTTAGTACCGATGTTGATTTAGCTAAAAAAAACGTAACCAAAATACACGTATTTAGCTTAAAGTGCGAAAGACTCAGTCTCACTAAGAGCAGGTAATCTAGGTATTATTGTGTCTGGTCTGTAAGTAATCATAGAAAAAAGCTTATATTAGAAGCTGAAATATAATTTAATAGACATTCAAGACACATTTTTTAGTATCCACCTTGGCTAATTTACCCATTTTTTATTAAAGTGATTGCTTTCAACACTGGTTACTACTAACCGTATATTCAAACTGGGGGAGTGTTTTTAAGTGTGTGTGTGTGTGTGTGAGAGTGTATGTGTATGTGTATGTGTATATATATATATGTGTGTGTGTGTGTGTGTGTGTGTGTGTGTGTGTGTGTGTGTGTGTGTGTGTGTGTGTGTGTGTGTGTGTGTGCGCAACAAGCAGCTCCTTTTACTGCTTTTGCTGTTTTAAATATCAAAGTAAACGTTATATTTTATATATCTCCAACATTATTTCTCAGCAATTTAAAATAGTACATAAAAGCAAATATCACTGCTGATATTTTTTAATTCAATTGTTGCTTAAAGTACTACTAGTAGTCTTCACCCACATAATAATGTACAATAATTACAAGGTGAACTATTGGATACACACATTTTCTTTTCTTTTGAATTATGTATATTGAACATTGTCAGACTCCTGAACAGCATCCTCCTCAGAAAAAAAAAAAAGTCTATCCCTATAATTTAAAGTTCTCTCAATACATGAGGAACAGAAAGGGATTGGTGGTTCCACATTGGCATTAAAACATAAAGAACAATTAATATTTTGCAAATCCTCTTGGTCCATTCTGACTCACAATGGATCAAATTATCAAATAAAAAGGTTACATTTTTTAATAAAAATTACAACAGAAACGTTACTGTCACTTTAAACGGTAACTTATTTTTTATATGCAGGGAGGACAGAAAATCTAAACAATACTGCAGATCACCTCAGCTGTACTTTGCCGAGGTGCCTACCTGCCTGTTGACACCAGCTCTCTCTGAGCAGGAGCCGTTCCACTAACAACAGATCCAGAACTCAGCAACAGATGCTGGAAGCCGGTCTCCGTTCCTAGACACGCATGTAATACAAGAGAATGCGTAGTAGAAATAGATGTTGTACTACTTCCCCTTTCAATTACCAGGAAGTGAAGGAAAAGAGCGAGCAACACAAATTGCCGTCTCCTCTAGTACCGTCCATCGTGGGCGTAGCTAATGAAGTCATCTCCCGGTCATCATATTGTTTCTGATAAGTGAAATCGCCGGGAGTGTGAAACCACCAATAATGTAATTTTTCTAGCCCCAGTGCCTGCGTCTAGGCTGTCTACATAGGGTCTCCTGTGTGTATAGGAGAATTTATGCCTTTTAAAAGTAAAGTGCCCAATTCCAATGAGCCTTTTGTCCCATCTTTTGAAATAAAGTGCCCAACGTCTTCCGAGTCTTTTCTGTAACCCCAGAAATTAAAGTCAGCACTTACCTCCTAATCTGCTCGACAGCAAGGCAGCTCCCAGGTTTGAGAGGTCCTCTCCCTCACATGGACCTGTGAAACAAGAGACAAAGACTGAGTAATTTCACTCAGGCTTTCAGAGTTAGGGCAGCATCAGTATATGGGAGGCGCAGTGAGAATTATGTCCCACAAGTTCCCATTGCTCTAAAGCCACCACTGCCCTACTGAAGAGACTGGTATGGACTACGGCTACATCCTAGGACAAAGCAGCACAAACTTGCACTGCTTAAAAAATAATAAAATCTTTTCTAACACCTAACTTTACCACTTCCTTGCTCTAACGTTGGAAAAGAGAATGGCTGGAGTGGGAGGAAAGGGAGGTGATATTTAACAGCTTTGCTGTGGTGCTCTTTGCCAACTCCTGCTGGGCAGGAGTGATATTCCCAATAGTAATTAGATGATCCATGGACTCATTGTGTCATTAAAAAGAAAAACACTTTTCAATTAAATTCTATTATAAAATGTAGTTTATTCTCCTGGTTTACTTTGTTGAAAAGCCAGTAGGTATGCTCAGGGTAGTGCACGAGCTCTGAATTACTATAGCAACAGGTTTTGCAAGAATGTTTTTAAAAATGTTGATGTAAAAAAAACCTCTGCCATCTAGTGCTCAAAAGCATTTTTACAAGACAGCGACCATATATAGTGCTCCAGATACGTGCACACTGGCTACCTAAGTATCAACACTATAAAACAAAGTGAGTTTGATAAGAGAAATAAACTTATTTTTGTTTTTTTTAAATTGTACGCTTTATCTGAACCAATAAAGAATCAAATTAGCCTTTTATGTCCCTTTAAATGTTGCATTTTAATACCTATGATTTTGTCCAGTTAATGAGAATACAACAAGTCAGCGTTTGTCAATTAAAAGGGACAGTTCACCCAATATTTTTCTCCCCTAAATGATTCGTAATCATCCTTTTTTTTACCTGCCTGAGTGTATTAAATTGTTTACAAGTAGATCCTTTATCCCTATTTTGGCATTTGAATTATCTGATTTAGCCTCTGGTTTCCCAACCTATTGTCAGGGTACCTATGAAGTAACAGATATAGCACATGATTTGATATTTCATTTTAGCTAATATTTGACATGAATTGGTCTCACTACCCCCCTGCCCCACCTCACTGCTGCTTAAGACAAGTGAGAACAAAGGGAAAGCATTTGTTTCAATTAGTGAAGGCAGTTTATTTCAAAGAGATTTTCATTACATGGCTCTCTCTCAAGTTGGATTTCCTGATCATTCCTCTATGTAATAAAAGGTTATCAGGTAATGACCTCATGTGGAGATATACAGACAATGTCTGAGATGGGCCTTTGAGGCTTAAGTGTATGCAGAGAAGAACCAATCTTACAGGGGGAAGTGACCATTCACACTTCGATACAAATTGGTACCGGCTGAGTCAAATACACGAAGCTCAGACGTACGTCAATGGAAGATAGCAGGAAAAAACAGACACATTTTGCTGAAACCATATAAGAAAGTATAATCTTGGTTTTAAAAAGAGAAGTTAGAAATTCATCTATATGAACTGTTTAATTCGCAAATATTTAATTGATACTCAGACTGTATAAAATAAGAAAATTTATGCTTACCTGATAAATTTATTTCTTTTTTGACATGGATAATCTTAATTACTAATGGGATATTCACCTCCCGGTCAGCAGGAGGCAGCAAAGAGCACCACAGCAAAGCTGTTAAATAGCTCCTCCCTTCCCTCCCACTCCAGTCATTCGACCAAAGTTAGGAAGAGAAAGGAAAAACCAAGGTGCAGAGGTGTCTGAAGTTTATAATAACCCACAACCTGTCCTTCAAAAACAGGGCGGGCCGTGGACTCATCGTATCAAAAAAAGAAAAATTTATCAGGTAAGCATACATTTTCTTTTCTTTTTAATGACACGATGAGTCCACAGATCATCTTAATTACTAATGGGATTCAATACCCAAGCTAGAGTACACAGATGATACGGGAGGGACAAGACAGGGAACCTAAACGGAAGGCACAACTGCTTGAAGAACCTGTCTCCCAAAAGCGGCCTCAGCTGAAGCAAAAGAGTCAAATTATAGAACCTTGAAAAAGTGTGAAGGACCAAGTTGCAGCCTTGCAAATCTGTTCCACAGAAGCTTCACTCTTGAATGCCCATGAGAAAGCAGCGGCCCTCGTGGAATGAGCCGCAACTCACTCTCTAGAGGCTGCTGTCCAGCAGTCTCAGATGCAAAACATATGATACTCTTCAGCCAAAAAGAAAGAGAAGTAGCCGTAACTTTCTGACCCTTACGTTTTCCTGAGAAAACCACAAACAAAGAAGACTGACGAAAGTCCTTAGTCGCCTGCAGATAAAACCTTAAAGCACGGACCACGTGCAAATTGTGCAGAAATCGTTCCCTCTAAGAAGGATTAGGACACAAGGAGGAACAACGTTCTGATTAATCTTCTGATCGGAAACACAATGTTACGGTTACCCTTAGTCTCGCTGAGAGATGGACCGCTTAGTAGCCTGGATCCCTATTGCTAAAGAGGGGAGAAGCTGCTTTCCATAGTATTCTATATGAGTCTCGCAAATATAGAATAATCTCCCTTAGCTGCAGTACAGCTAGGATACCCTTCTGCCCACAAAAACGAGTCAACGCTGCGATTGAGGGTCAAACAAGAACTCGGATGCCCAGCCTGCTTTTTATTAAGGTTACATGCACACAGGGCACTCCCAGGGGGAGAGGGGGGGGGGAAGCACAAAATCCCCCATCACACATTTAGATAGAGAGCACTGTCCTTTGACAGGCCACAATAGGATTACAGTACTTAAAGGGACAGTATACTGAAAAATAGTTTTTCCCTTAATGTGTTTACAATTTCTTTTTTTTACCAACTGCAGAGTAAAACATTTATGAAAAATAGCTTTTAAGGTTTATTTGTGTATATTAAAGCTATGATTTTGTGTTTTGAAGCCACAACCTAATAAAATGGGTTGAGCTTGTAGGTATAATCAGATCTCATTACTGTATCACATTGTGTACATATACATGTTTCTTTATCTGTCCAAAAAACAATCACCAGTACTTGGAGAGAACAATGGAAAATCATCATTGTATTACCTTATCTCTTCTATACTCCACTGGGTGTGTAATTTCTTCTGCTGGCTGTGTTTACAAAGCTTATCTATAGCTGGGACCAGCGGGCACAAACTTTCAGAATAGGTGGGGATACAACTTGCTAAGTCAACTATTTCAAATGCCAATATAAGGGTAAAGGAGCTACTTGTAAACAATTTTAAACACTCCAGCAGGAAAAGTGGATCATTGGGAACAAATTAAAGGGGAGAATTTTTTTGAGTAAACTGTCCCTTTAAGATAACAAGTTTACAAGTTCATCTTATCAATTAGCAGTCTGGCTCCAGAGGTGATTAGACAATAGTTTCTAAAAGCTGAAAAAAAAGAGTTAACTCTTTATGAAATGATACTTGTTACGGTTTTCTTGGAGCCCTTCTTAGGCGCTGGCTTGCTGGTTCAGGCATTGCTGCTGGTAAATAAGCTCTTCACAACAAAATAACTAATGCTTCTGTAACAGTGCTCCCTTTCTGTGGAACACTCTGGCAGACACGGTCTGACCCCTTTTCGGGGCAGACTAAGGCTGTCCAGACCGCTGGTTATGCGGGGCTGAGGTCGGTTTGTCTGGACAACCCGTCGGCGTTGCCATTCTGTTTCCCAGGTCTGTAAGTAATGGTGAAATTGAAGGGTTGCAACGATAAGCTCCAACGTAATAGCCTGCCGTTATCTCCAGAGACCCGGTTCAGCCACACCAACGGGTTATGGTCGGTGACCAGAGTGAACTCCTGACCATATAAATAGGGAGTCAATTTCTTTAATGCCCACACCAAAGCCAAACACTCCTTTTCGACCGCTGCATAGCTGACTTCGCGGGGCAGGAGCTTCCGGCTGATGTAGGCAACTGGATGCTCCCCTCCATCTTCGCCTACTTGGCTGAGGACGGCTCCCAGCCCGAACATGGAAGCATCTGTATGGACGATAAAACGTTTGTTAAGGGCTGGGGCCGCCAAGACAGGAGCGTTAATTAGAGCATTTTTGAGAGCCTGGAAAGCAGTTTCACAGTGGGGAGACCACAGGACCTGTCGAGGTAAGTTCTTCTTGGTCAAGTCAGTCAGGGGTTTGGCAAGTGTGCTGTAGTCTGGTACGAACCGTCTATAGTACCCTGCCGTGCCCAGGAAGGCTAGGACCTGAGTCTTAGTGATGGGGGTGGGCCAATTGGCGACAGCTTCTATTTTGGCCGGCTCTGGTCGCTGCTTTCCACACCCCACCCGGTGACCCAGGTACTGTACCTCGGCCATCCCAAAGTGGCATTTTTCTGGCTTCAGAGTCAGGCCAGCAGCCCGGATCTGATCCAGAACCATTCCCACATGAGCTAAGTGGTCCTCCCAGGACTCACTGTGGATCGCTATGTCGTCCAGGTAGGCGCAAGCAAAACTCTGGAAGCCATCCAGGAGCCTATCCACCAAGCGCTGGAATGTAGCTGGGGCATTCTTCATCCCAAACGGCATTACCCTAAACTGATATAAGCCGAATGGGGTGACGAATGCCGACTTGGGGATAGCCTCCGGGGCCAGGGGAATCTGCCAGTAACCTTTGCAGAGGTCAATAGTGGTCAGGTAATTTCCCCTGGCTATACGATAGAGTAGCTCGTCTACCCTGGGCATAGGATAAGCGTCCGTCACGGTATTTTCATTGAGCCTCCGATAGTCTACGCAGAACCGGGTGGTCCCATCTTTCTTGGGCACCAAGACAACTGGGGAGGCCCAGGGACTATCGGAGGGCTCAATTACCCTGAGCTGGAGCATCTCATCGATCTCCTTCTTCATTCCTGTCCTAACTGCTTCGGGGATTCGGTACGGAGCCTGGCGCAAGGGAGCTTGTCCCGGAGTATCTACCTGGTGGGTGGTTAAAGTAGTGTACCCTGGCTTCAGGGAGAAGGTGAGGTGTTTGGACTGGAGGAGTTGGTTGAGCTGCTCCCTTTCAGTGGGGCTAAGTCGGTCCCCTATCTGAACCTGCGCCACTATACCTGTGGGGAGGCTCTTTTCTAATAGGTCTGGAATGGGTAAACTGTCGGGGTCTTCCTGAGGGGAACAACATACGGCCGTCACGTTCTCTGGTCGCTCAAAATATTCCTTGAGCATGTTTACATGGAATGTCTTTCTAAGATTGTTGTCGTGGCAGCTAGCTATCACATAAGTGGTGTCTCCCCTTTTCTCTACGATCTGGTAGGGACCCTGCCAGGACGCCTGCAATTTGTCTGTCTTCACCGGCTTAAGTACTAACACCTTTTGTCCTATGGTGAAGATTCTCTTTCGGGCCCCCCGATCGTACCATACTTTCTGTCTTCTCTGGGCCAACTGGAGATTAGCCCGCACGGATTTGGCTAATTGCTCCATTCGGTCCCTGAGTTCCAGCACGTATGGCACAACTGGGACACCGTCAGCCTCCATCTCTCCCTCCCAGTGCTCCCGGATCAGGTTTAGGGGTCCCCGTACCTTTCTTCCGTAGAGCAACTCGAAGGGAGAGAACCCTGTCGTTTCCTGGGGCACCTCCCGATAAGCAAATAGGAGGTGCGGCAGGAAGCGTTCCCAGTCTCGGTATTCCTGAGTGAACGTCTTGAGCATTTGCTTGAGGGTCCCATTGAACCTCTCACACAGCCCGTTCGTCTGGGGGTGGTATGGGGAGCTCAGGAGGGACTTAATTTTGCAAACCTGCCAGAGTTGTTGGGTCAATTCAGCCGTAAATTGGGTGCCTCGGTCGGATAGGATTTCTTTTGGAAATCCTACCCGGGAGAACACCTGTACTAGTGCATTCGCTACCGTATCCGCTTGTATGTTGGATAGGGCGACAGCCTCTGGGTACCTGGTAGCGTAGTCCACTACGGTAAGAATGTATCGCTTACCGGAGGGACTAGGGGTAGCCAGTGGTCCCACTAGGTCAATAGCAACCCGGCTGAAGGGTTCCTCTACAATGGGCATATTTACTAGCTGGGCTTTAGGGTGATCGCCTCGCCTTCCTACTCGTTGACACACATCGCAGGTGTTACAGTAAGTTCTAACGTCAGCGTGCACCCCTGGCCAAAAGAACGTGTGAGTAATGCGGTGTAGGGTACGGGTAACGGCTAGGTGGCCTGCTAAGGGGATGTCGTGGCCTATTTTGAGGATTTCTTGACGGTATTTGTGGGGCACTACCAGCTGTCGCCTACGCTGTCCCCTTTTCTCTGTCCAGCGGTATAGTTTCCCTTTTTCCCATAAGAATGTTTCGTTATCTGCCCCGCCCCCTCCGGTCTCTGCTCGTTCCCGGTACTTTTGTAAGGTCGGGTCAGTCTTAGACTCTGCCTCGAAAGCATCTGGGGTGTCCCAGGGTATGGGGCCTAACCTGTCAGGCAAGGTCGGGGTAGGTCTTACCTGTGTCTCCCGCACTGGTGAGAGCTCTCGCTCCGTCCGGGCTTGGGCCCGTGTAGTCACTGGGTCCGCCTCGTTGTTGCATACTGGAGCATAGGCAGAAGTCATGGGGCCCAAATCGTTGCCCAGTAGTACTTCGGCAGGTAAATTATCCATTAGGCCCACGTTCACAGCCCCCTTTCCCGCTCCCCAATCAAGATGCACTTTAGCTGTTGGAATTTTGTACACATCCCTCCCCGCCACTCTAACGGCCACAGTCTGTCCGGATCGCTTGTGCTCTGGCACCAAATGACTCTGTACCAGCGTGATAGTAGCCCCTGTGTCTCGCAATCCCTCGGTAGATCGCCCCTCGAGCCATACCCTCTGCCGATGGTGCTGGCGGTTATCTGAGGCAGCATATACAGGGTCTGCCTCGTGAAGCGGCCCCACATATCCCTCCATAGGGGCCTCTTGGTTAACACAGAGGGCCCGGGCCGGACGATAGGACCCAGAGGGGTAATTGTAATTCCTGGGTGTCTGGTGCGTATTAAGGGGGCAGCTAGCCATGAAATGCCCTGGTTGCTTGCATCGGTGGCAAGTCGGTCTGGGACGCTCAGAGCTGTTATTGGGTGGTCCTGAGTGTCGGACGGGCCCTGTGGGCACCGGGGCTCGGAATTCAGCACGAGGGGGTGCACGGTAAACCTCTCTGGGTTCGACCCGTGCTGGAGCTCGGTAGTTCATGGGTTCGTGAAGACGGGAGTCATAATGTTCATCGGCCAATTTGGCTGCTTCTTCTAAGGTAGAAGGCCGCCTGTCTCGCAGCCATTCCTTCCCTTGCTGTTCCATGCCATTATAAAAATATTCTAAGAGAAACAATTGTAAAATTTCCTCCCCAGTCACCGCTTTACTTCCGCTCAGCCAGTGATTTGCCGCTCTCCGCATTCGGTGCGCCCATTCCATATGGGTATCGTTGGGCTTCTTTTCCGTGCCCCGAAACTGTCGGCGATACGTGTCCGGAGTTACAGCGTACCGTCGCAACAGTGTCTCCTTAACTAGCTCATACTGTGTCACTTCCTCAGCACCCAGAGTACGAAAGGCTTCCAGGGCTCGCCCGGATAGTTTCCCAGACAATATCGTGGGCCACTCTGTGTTGGGAATCTGGTGCAGGGCACATTGCCTTTCGAAGTCCGCCAAATATTCATCAATCCCTGTCTCGCTCTCTAGGAAGGGTCGAAATGCTGCATAGGGTATCTTGGGCCTCCCAGCATTTTCGACAGGGATGATTACCTGCGGGGCTTCAGCATTGCGGTGTGCGTTCGCTAGGTTGAGTTCGTGGGCTCGAGTCTCTCGTATATCCTCGTCCGCCTCCGCCATCAACTGCTGTACTAATTCCATGGAGGGGTTCGGCCCGTATAATGAGAGCCTTTCCCGAACAATCCTGGTTTTTTCGTCACTAATCGTGGTCGGTGTTTCCGCCATTGTGAAGCTCTGATCCAGTTCGGTCAATTCTGCGATCAGCTCTCTCCTCGGCCGGTTGCTGGCGTACCCCCCTCTGCTTTCAAGTAAATCCTTTAGGGTTGTACGCTTCAATTTTTCGTAAGCGCTCTCCATCCGTTCTGTACCTCTCCTAGGAAATCCAGGAAAATCCCGCCGCTGCCGCCAAATGTTACGGTTACCCTTAGTCTCGCTGAGAGATGGACCGCTTAGTAGCCTGGATTCCTATTGCTGAAGAGGGGAGAAACTGCTTTCCATAGTATTCTATATGAGTCTCGCAAATGTAGAATAATCCCCCTTAGCTGTAGTACAGCTAGGATACCCTTCTGCCCACAAAAACGAGTCAACGCTGCGATTGAGGGACAACCAAGAACTGAGGACTGGGATGCCCAGCCTGCTTTTTATTTAGGTTACATGCACACAGGGCACTCCCAGGGGGGGAAGCATAAAATCCCCCATCACACATTTAGACAAAGCCCTTGGACAGGCCACCGCAGATAACAAGTACACACAAGAAAACAATTGAGTCCTTCTTATCACCTAGCAGTGAATGCTTATCACAAACTTAATTACAGTACACAATATGCTAGGAAACCTGCCTCAGAAAATAGTTTTCTCAAAACTGAACAGAGTTAACCCTTTATGAAATGATACTTGTTACAGTTTTCTTGGAGCCCTTCTTAGGCGCTGGCTTGGCTGGTTCAGGCATTGCTGCTGGGAAATAAGTTTCTTCACAACAAAATAACTAATGCTTCTGTAACAGAGATAGATAGATAGATAGATAGATATAGATAGATAGAGATAGATAGATAGATAGATATAGATAAAGATAGAGATATATAGATAGATAGAGATAGATAGATAGAGATAGATAGAGATAAAGAGATAGATAGATAGAGATAGATAGAGATAAAGAGATAGATAGAGATAGATAGAGATAAAGAGATAGATAGATAGATAGAGATAGATAGAGATAAAGAGATAGAGATATATATATATATATATATAGATAGAGATATATATATAGATAGATAGATATAGAGATATATATAGATAGAGATAGATAGAGAGAGATAGATAGAGATAGATAGAGATAGATAGAGATAGATAGAGATAGATAGAGATAGATAGAGATAGATAGAGATAGATAGAGATAGATAGAGATAGATAGAGATAGATAGAGATAGATAGAGATAGATAGAGATAGATAGAGATAGATAGAGATAGAGATATATATAGATAGAGATAGATAGATAGAGATAGATAGAGATAGATAGAGATAGATAGAGATAAAGAGATATATATATATAGATATAGATAGAGATATATATAGATATAGAGATATATATAGATAGATAGATAGATAGAGATAGATAGAGATAGATAGATAGATAGATATAGATATATATATAGATAGAGATAGATAGAGAGAGATAGAGATATATAGAGATAGATATAGATATATAGATATATATATATATATATATTAGAATTTGTCTTATTTTAGCTGAATAATTAGTTATTTCAGGTCAGACATATTGGCATATACATGGCATATATACAACCTCTGGCATTTTATTGTGGTATTTTAATGCGATTCATTGTGAGTAAAGTTAAATTTTAAAGGTATATATATTTTATAATATCTGTAAAGAATATGATAACAGCATAAGCGTGTATTATTTGATTCATAATATGGTCTCTACATAAATATATTGCAATGTGTATATAAATTTTAACTAATCTAAAGAATTAAGGAATAGAAATTTAAATTGTTTCGTATATACATTTTAACTGAAGGTTATTTTAAAGAATAAATTGTATTATAACCCTGCTATATACTGACACTATACTGAAAGTTTCTATACTTGAGTCTCAGTTATTGATAAGCCAGCAAAAGAAATGACACTCCCAGTGGGGTGCAAGAGAGTTAAGTAATACAATAATAATTTGTCATTGTTCTCTCAGTATTAAGCTTTGGGTTACAAACGGATATGAGATAAGGAAGCATGTGTGTACACAGTGATAAGATAATGAGATCTGATACTACCTGTAACTCATCCCGTTGTAATAGGCTGTGGTTTAAAAGCGAAAAACCGGCTATTTCATATACACAAACCTGAATATGCAATTTCTCACATATTTTATACCCTGCAGCTGCTATAACAAGTCATTAAAAAGACAGGAATGTAATTTTACAGTGAACTGTCCCTTTCGCATTTCTCATGTTTATAGCAGACCTGATAAGCCGCCAACATTAGCCCAGTTCATCCGGGTCACAAAGATGTTATCCAGCCGCGCGATCTTCAGCCTGTGAATAAGACACAAGAATTACCACAGGCGTCTATGGCTGGGGACAACAGCGTTTTGTTTTCAGATGATTTTCCTTACTTGTGTTCTTGCATTAGCCGCTGCGTTCCTTCACCACAATTTATCAGGTACCTGAAACAAACAAGACATGAAACAAAAGCGAAGGGATCAGAAACCATTAACTAACAATTTCACATACAGGATGCAGCAGTTCTGTTGGCTGCCGAATGCCTAAAAAAGAAAATGTATGCTTACCTGATAAATTTGTTTTTTCTTAGACACGACGAGTCCACGGATCATCTTCATTACTTATGGAATATTCACCTCCTGGTCAGCAGGAGGAGGCAAAGAGCACCACAGCAGAGCTGTTAAATAGCTCCTCCCTTCCCTCCCACTCCAGTCATTCGACCAAATTTAGGAAGAGAAAGGAAAAGCCAAGGTGCAGAGGTGACTAAAGCTTACAATAAATAACATCCTGTCTTAAAAGGACAGGGCGGGCCGTGGACTCATCGTGTCTAAAAAGAAACAAATTTATCAGGTAAGCATAAATTTTATTTTCATCTTAAAGACACGATGAGTCCACGGATCATCTTCATTACTTATGGGATCCAATACCTAAGCTAGAGTACACGGATGATATGGGAGGGACAAGACAGGATACCTAAACGGAAGGCACCACTGCGAATGAGCCGTAATCCCTTCAGGAGGCTGCTGTCCAGCAGTCTCTTAAGCCAAACGTATAATACTCTTTAGCCAAAAAGAAAGAGAAACAGCCGAAGCTTTCTGTCCCCTATGTCTGCCTGAAAATACCACAAAGAGGAAGACTGGCGAAAGTCTTGAGTCGCCTGTAAATAAAAAAACTTTAAAGCACAAACTACATCCAAATTGTGCAAGAGCCTCTCCTTCTTGGAAGGATTAGGACACAAGGAAAATACAACAATTTCCTGATTAATGTTCCAATCAGAAAAAACCTTGGGAAGAAATCCAAATGTCAAACGTAAGACAAACCTTATCTGCATGAAAAATAAGGTAATGGGGCTCAAATTACAATGCTGAAAACTCAGACACTCTACTAGCAGAAGAAATAGTTTACCAAAAATAAAACCTTCCAAGATAACTTGATATCTAAGGAATGCATAGGTTCAAACGGAACCCCTTGAGAACTAAATTAAGACTCCAAGGAGGAGTAACAGGTCTAAACACAGGCCTAATTCTGGTTAAGGCCTGACAAAAAGACTGAACATGAGGGACATCAGCTAGATAATCCTTTCTCCAATCCTTCCTGGAGAAAAGACAAAATCCTAGGAATCCTAACTACTCCAGGAGTAGCCCTTGGATTTACACCAATAAAAAGGTATTTACACCAAATCTTGTGATAAATCTTTCTAGTAACAGGCTTACGAACCTGAATCAAAGTGTCTATGACTGAGTCAGATAAACCTCGCTTGGCAAGAATCAACCGTTCAATCTCCAAGCAGTCAGCTCCAGAGAACCTAGATTTGGAAGATGGAAGGGTCTCTGGACCAGAAGGTCCTTTCGAAACGGAAGCCTCCAAGGAGCTAGAGACGACATCTCCACCAAGTCTGCATACCAGATCCTGCGAGGCCAGGCCGGTGCTATGAGAATCACTGAAGCCCTTTCCCGTTTGATCCGGGCAATCACTCAAGGAAGGAGAGCAAACAGAGGAAACAGATATGCTAGATTGAAGGACCAAGGGGCAGCCAGAGCATCTATCAGCGCCGCCTGAAGATCTCCGGATTTTGACCCGTACCCCAGAAGTTTGGCATTCTGCCTGGATGCCATGAGATCCAACTCCGGCTGACCCCATTTGAGGATCAGATTGGAGAACACATCCGGATGAAGTTACCATTCCCCCAGATGAAATGTCTGTCTGCTCAGAAAATCCGCCTCCCAGTTGACCACCCCTGAGATGTGGATTGCCGACAGACAACAAGAATGAGCCTCCGCCCACTGAATTATTTTGGAAACCTCTGTCATCGCCAAGGAACTCATTGTTCCTCCCTAATGATTGATATAGGCCACTGACATTACGTTATCCGTCTGGAACCTGATAAACTGAACCGAAGCTAGTTGAGGCGAGGTCAGGAGAGCATTGTAGATCGCTCTCAGTACCAGAATGTTTATGGGCAAAAGAGACTCTGCCTGAGACCATATCCCCTGAGCCCTTAGGGAGCCCCAAACTGCTCCACACCCCAGTAGGCTGGCATCTGTCATCACAATCTACCAGGAGGGTCTGCGAAAACACTTTCCATGGGAGAGATGGTCTATAGACAACCAACAAGTCTCCTGTGCCAATAGAAGTCGAGGGGACAAGTCCAAATAATTTACGTTCCATTGTTTGAGCATGTCCAACTACAGAGCTCTTAGATGAAAGCGAGCAAACGTGACATTGTCCATTGCCGTTACTATCAGACCTATTAACTCCATGCACTGAGCCACTGAAGGATGAGGAGAAGACTCCAGTATCGATAATTCTTAATTTCCAGACTTCCGTCAGAAAAATCTTCATAGACAGAAAGTCTATGATGGTCCCTAGAAAGGTCGCTATTGTATGAGGAACTAAAGAGCTCTCTTCTAGATTCACCTTCCACCCGTGTGACCTTGGGAAAGCCACTACCAAGTCCGTGTGATTTTGCTAGCTGAAAGGAAGGCACCTGAACTAGAATATCATCCAGATACTGTGCCACCACAATGCCTCTTGAACGAAGCATCGCAAGAAGAGACCCCAGTACCTTTGTGAAGATTCTGGGAGCCGTGGCAAGACTGAAAGGAAGAGCCACAAACTGGAAATGCTTGTCTAGAAAGGCAAACCTTAAGAACTTGTGATGATCCCTGTGAATGGGAACATGCAGGTATGCGTCCTTTAAATCAACTGTCGTCATAAATTGACACTCCTGGATCAAGGAAAGAATGGAACGAATAGTTTCCATCTTGAAGGACGGTACTCTGAGAAACTTGTTTAGACTCTTGAGGTCTAGAACTGGCTGAAGGTTCCTTCTTTCTTGGGAACCACAAACAGATTGAAATAGAATCCCATACCTTGATCTTGAGATGGAACGGGAACTATCACTCCCAGAGCTAAGAGGTCTTCTACACAATGTAACAACGCCTCTCTCTGGTCTGCAGATAACCTTGAAATCAGAAACCTGCCCCTGGGAGGACAAATTTTGAACTCCAGCTTGTATCCCTGAGACACTATTTCTATAGCCTGGGGATCCTGAACATCTCGAACTTGAGGCAAAAAAAAAAAAAAAAAAAAAAAAAAAAGAGTCTGCTCCCTACAAGATCCGGTCCTGGATCAGAGGCAGACCCCTTATTCCAAGACTGATTGTAAAAGGAGGAAAGTCCCTTGAAAATTTGAAAGGAACTAAAAATACTCTGATTGTTTCACTTATCCTGCGGACGAAGAAGACCTTTACCTCCCAAAATATCAGAGATAATGTCCATCAAGCCAGGACCAAACAAGGTCCTCCCCTTGTAAAGAATTGCTAAAAGCTTAGGTGTCACATCTGCAGACCAAGGTTTTAACCCTAAGGTTCTGCAAGCTAGAATAGAAAAACCTGAGATGTTTGCTCCCAGCTTAATAATTTGGAGGGCAACATCCGTAATAAAGTAATCAGATAAATTAATAGCTTATCATATCCTGGATTTCATCCCAGGAAATGTCTGTCCTGAAAACATCAGACAAAGCATCAACCCAATGTGCCGCCACACTAGAGACAGTAGCAAAACACACAACTGGCTGCCATTGTGAGTCCTGATGTACATACATCCTATAGAGTAAACTCTCTTCTCTTAGCCAAGGAGGAAAAGGTTCCTTCCACCTTGTGGACTGTTTGCCAAGCCCCATCACATAGTTGGCTATGGGAAACATCTTCCAGTCATTAGTAATGATCTCAGAAGCTCGGTCAGGTACCAAAAACATGACTATCGAGGAAAAAAAAAACCCGAAAAATTTGTTCCGCTTACTGGGCGTCTTAGGAACCACGACTACCGTGGAGATGCTGTCCTTCAAGTAGCTAAAACCTCCTGAAAGTAACAAACAGAGGTGGCCTAGCTAAAACCTTCAGTATCAGCAAGAGAGATTATACTGGCAGAATCTGAGACCTTCACCTTCAGATGCTACTACGGTATCCTCCTCCTCAGGCTTCTTGGAGGGGGCCCCCAAAATAGTAACAACTGCGTCAGAAACCTTGCTTACTGAATATTAGATTTTCCTCGTACGCCAACGGGAGATTGAGAGAAAGTGCAGGGCACTGCATGTAAGGGACGTTGAAAACAAAGCTGTGTTATATATTGAGCATTGTTATTAGATACCTGAACATCTTCGGTAGAAAAAGTTGTCTAAGAACAAAATTTATCCCTGTATCTTAAAGTTCCTTAAATACATGATGAACAGAAAAGGATTGCAAAAAGGATTGGTGGTCCCAGCTTGGCATTAAGTCACATTGAGTAAGTGACACATAGTAAAAACTCTAGTTGCATGTCTAACATAAAAACGGACACATTTTTAATCATTCTAAGATAAAATTTTATTAAAATGACAAAGAACCTAAAAACGGTACTGTCTCTTTAAGTAATAAAACTGTCACTTTTTACTGGAAAAATGTATTGTTGTATAACAAGTTTAGAAAACAAGGTATCAACACCCCTACACCTCAGCAGCACTTCTGCTGAGGTGTGTATGTCCTCTGCGTAGGAATCGAGTTAAACGATGATTCCTTGTACAGTCCGGAGTAGCTACGCATAAAAGATTCAGTAGGAAATATGCGCATGCGTAGATCCCGTTACCCTGAACGGAGTAAAAAAGGTTGCGCACTTACTCTACGCCCATCGTGGGCGTGGCCAAAGAAATCTCATGGTCGGCTCAAAAATTACTAATCTGCCGTGAGATGTGGAACCACCTATACCGGACAAATTAAGCCCCAGTGTCTGCAGCAACGGTGCTCAATGTCTCCTATACCTAAAGGGAGCCACAAATAAAGTAAATAAAATGCCCTTTATCTCCGAGACTCTGTCTCTCTAAGACCTAGAGCCTGCTATAACGCCATATGTCCCCTAAGCCTAAGGGGAGACTATGAAGATAATGAGGCTTGTCTCATTTACAGAATAAAGTGCTCTTTATTTCTGAGACACCACTTTTTCTTTTTAAGCCCCAGTGCCTGTTGCAACGCTGCCCAAATGTCCTCTATGCCTAAGGAGAGACTATGAAACAATGATGAGGTTTTGTAAATAAATAAAGTGCTCTCCTTTATCTCCGAGACTCCATTTTCCCCCAGAAAAAAAAAAAAGTCAGCACTTACCTCATCCTCTGCCCGGCAGCAAGGCAGCTTCTAGGTGTAAGAGGTCATATCCCTCCCATGGACCTGTTAAATGAAGAGAAAGTCTTGAGTTAGAATCTCTCAGGCTTTCCAGAAGCAGGACAGCATAAATATATGGGAGGCGCAGTGAGAATTATGTCCCACCAGTTCTAAAGCCACCAATAGCTCTACTGTAGAGACTGATATGGACTACGGCTACACCCTTGGAAAAAGCAGCACTCTCTGGCACCACTTTAAAAATAAATTCTTGATTGAAGAATCTAATCTAACACCTCACTTTATCTCTTCCTATCACTAACGTAGGCAAAGAGAATGACTGGAGTGGGAGGGAGGGGAAGAGCTATTTAACAGCTCTGCTGCTCTTTGCCTCCTCCTGCTGACTATGAGGTGAATATCCCATAAGTAATTAAGATGATCCGTGGACTCATCGTGTCTTTAAGAAGAAAGGCGACTGTTCACGGCCTGCGGCTCGTTAGACTGATTTCTTCTTGTGAAAGTGAAACTCACTAAAATCTGGATTTGCACAAAACAAATTGTGCTGTAATTTCACAAGAATAGATCCAGATAATGATGCTTAACGCACAGGGCTAATTGTTATCAACAAAAAGACAATGTTATTTTTACTATAAACTGTGTTGTAAATTAACATTGTACCAATACCCGTGCGTATATACACATGAGATTATTTACACACACACAGTGGCAATACCCGTGCGCATATACAGGAGATTATTTACACAGTGACAGTACTCATGTGCTTGAGCAGTTGCAGGGTCAGGGGGTAGGAGGGGCAGAGAGCAGTTGCAGGGTCAGGGGGTAGGAGGGGCAGAGAGCAGTTGCAGGGTCAGGGGGTAGGAGGGGCAGAGAGCAGTTGCAGGGTCAGGGGGTAGGAGGGGCAGAGAGCAGTTGCAGGGTCAGGGGGTAGGAGGGGCAGAGAGCAGTTGCAGGGTCAGGGGGTAGGAGGGGCAGAGAGCAGTTGCAGGGTCAGGGGGTAGGAGGGGCAGAGAGCAGTTGCAGGGTCAGGGGGTAGGAGGGGCAGAGAGCAGTTGCAGGGTCAGGGGGTAGGAGGGGCAGAGAGCAGTTGCAGGGTCAGAGGGTAGGAGGGGCAGAGAGCAGTTGCAGGGTCAGAGGGTAGGAGGGGCAGAGGAGCAGTTGCAGGGTCAGGGGGTAGGAGGGGCAGAGGAGCAGTTGCAGGGTCAGGGGGTAGGAGGGGCAGAGGAGCAGTTGCAGGGTCAGGGGGTATGAGGCAGAGGAGCAGTTGCAGGGTCAGGGGGTAGGAGGGGCAGAGGAGCAGTTGCAGGGTCAGGGGGTATGAGGCAGAGGAGCAGTTGCAGGGTCAGGGGGTAGGAGGCAGAGGAGCAGTTGCAGGGTCATGGGGTAGGAGGCAGAGGAGCAGTTGCAGGGTCAGGGGGTAGGAGGCAGAGGAGCAGTTGCAGGGTCAGGGGGTAGGAGGCAGAGGAGCAGTTGCAGGGTCAGGGGGTAGGAGGCAGAGGAGCAGTTGCAGGGTCAGGGGGTAGGAGGCAGAGGAGCAGTTGCAGGGTCAGGGGGTAGGAGGCAGAGGAGCAGTTGCAGGGTCAGGGGGTAGGAGGCAGAGGAGCAGTTGCAGGGTCAGGGGGTAGGAGGCAGAGGAGCAGTTGCAGGGTCAGGGGGGTAGGAGGCAGAGAGCAGTTGCAGGGTCAGGGGGTAGGAGGCAGAGAGCAGTTGCAGGGTCAGGGGGTAGGAGGCAGAGAGCAGTTGCAGGGTCAGAGGGTAGGAGGCAGAGAGCAGTTGCAGGGTCAGAGGGTAGGAGGCAGAGAGCAGTTGCAGGGTCAGAGGGTAGGAGGCAGAGAGCAGTTGCAGGGTCAGGGGGTATGAGGCAGAGAGCAGTTGCAGTTGCAGGGTCAGAGAGTAGGAGGCAGAGAGCAGTTGCAGGGTCAGAGGGTATGAGTCAGAGAGCAGTTGCAGGGTCAGAGGTATAAACACATAGCAGTTGCAGGGTCAGCGGTATAAGGCAGATAGCAGATACAGGGTCAGTTGTATAAACACATAGCAGTTGCAGGGTCAGAGGGTATGAGTCAGAGAGCAGTTGCAGGGTCAGGGGGTATGAGGCAGAGAGCAGTTGCAGGGTCAGGGGGTATGAGGCAGAGAGCAGTTGCAGGGTCAGGGGGTATGAGGCAGAGAGCAGTTGCCGGGTCAGGGGGTAGGAGGCAGAGAGCAGTTGCAGGGTCAGGGGGTAGGAGGCAGAGAGCAGTTGCAGGGTCAGGGGGTAGGAGGCAGAGAGCAGTTGCAGGGTCAGGGGGTAGGAGGCAGAGAGCAGTTGCAGGGTCAGGGGGTAGGAGGCAGAGAGCAGTTGCAGGGTCAGGGGGTAGGAGGCAGAGAGCAGTTGCAGGGTCAGGGGGTAGGAGGCAGAGAGCAGTTGCAGGGTCAGGGGGTAGGAGGCAGAGAGCAGTTGCAGGGTCAGAGGGTAGGAGGCAGAGAGCAGTTGCAGGGTCAGAGGGTAGGAGGCAGAGAGCAGTTGCAGGGTCAGGGGGGTAGGAGGCAGAGAGCAGTTGCAGGGTCAGGGGGTAGGAGGCAGAGAGCAGTTGCAGGGTCAGGGGGTAGGAGGCAGAGAGCAGTTGCAGGGTCAGAGGGTAGGAGGCAGAGAGCAGTTGCAGGGTCAGGGGGTATGAGGCAGAGAGCAGTTGCAGGGTCAGGGGGTATGAGGCAGAGAGCAGTTGCAGGGTCAGGGGGTATGAGGCAGAGAGCAGTTGCAGGGTCAGGGGGTAGGAGGCAGAGAGCAGTTGCAGGGTCAGGGGGTAGGAGGCAGAGAGCAGTTGCAGGGTCAGGGGGTAGGAGGCAGAGAGCAGTTGCAGGGTCAGGGGGTAGGAGGCAGAGAGCAGTTGCAGGGTCAGGGGGTAGGAGGCAGAGAGCAGTTGCAGGGTCAGGGGGTATGAGGCAGAGAGCAGTTGCAGGGTCAGGGGGTAGGAGGCAGAGAGCAGTTGCAGGGTCAGGGGGTAGGAGGCAGAGAGCAGTTGCAGGGTCAGGGGGTAGGAGGCAGAGAGCAGTTGCAGGGTCAGAGGGTATGAGGCAGAGAGCAGTTGCAGGGTCAGGGGGTAGGAGGCAGAGAGCAGTTGCAGGGTCAGGGGGTAGGAGGCAGAGAGCAGTTGCAGGGTCAGGGGGTAGGAGGCAGAGAGCAGTTGCAGGGTCAGAGGGTAGGAGGCAGAGAGCAGTTGCAGGGTCAGGGGGTATAAGGCAGAGAGCAGTTGCAGGGTCAGGGGGTATAAGGCAGAGAGCAGTTGCAGGGTCAGAGGGTAGGAGGCAGAGAGCAGTTGCAGGGTCAGGGGGTAGGAGGCAGAGAGCAGTTGCAGGGTCAGAGGGTAGGAGGCAGAGAGCAGTTGCAGGGTCAGGGGGTATAAGGCAAAGAGCAGTTGCAGGGTCAGGGGGTAGGAGGCAGAGAGCAGTTGCAGGGTCAGGGTATAAACACATAGCAGTTGCAGGGTCAGAGGGTATAAGGCAGATAGCAGTTGCAGGGTCAGCGGGTATGAGGCAGATAGCAGTTGCAGGGTCAGGGTATAAACACATAGCAGTTGCAGGGTCAGAGGGTATAAGGCAGATAGCAGTTGCAGGGTCAGGATATAAACACATAGCAGTTGCAGGGTCAGAGGGTAGGAGGCAGAGAGCAGTTGCAGGGTCAGAGGGTAGGAGGCAGAGAGCAGTTGCAGGGTCAGGGGGTATGAGGCAGATAGCAGTTGCAGGGTCAGGGGGTATGAGGCAGAGAGCAGTTGCAGGGTCAGGGGGTAGGAGGCAGAGAGCAGTTGCAGGGTCAGGGGGTAGGAGGCAGAGAGCAGTTGCAGGGTCAGGGGGTATGAGGCAGAGAGCAGTTGCCGGGTCAGTGGGTATGAGGCAGATAGCAGTTGCAGGGTCAGGGTATAAACACATAGCAGTTGCAGGGTTAGGGGGTATGAGGCAGAGAGAAGTTGCAGGGTCAGGATATAAACACATAGCAGTTGCAGGGTCAGCATATACACCATCACGTGACTCACCTGTTATACTCAGAGAACACGTAAAGTGCCCGTGGGCTGCCCCTGCTACCCGCACCCACCACCTGCACATACACCGTGGCCGCGCCGTGCTGCTCGTGACCGCGCCTCTTCTCGCGGTTCTTGATGTGCCGGAGCGTGTCTTTGGGGGGTTTGGCTTTTCGGGCGGACTGGGACATAGCGCGAGGAAGCGGCTGCGGGGCGGCCTGGGACATAGTCAGTGAGAGCAGCGGGCGTGAGACCTGAGCAGACCGGGTCAGCGAGCAGCAGAGCGGCGGAAACAGGAGGCCTCGGAGCCGCCACATTCAGACGGGAAACCGGAGACACGAGGAGACAGCTATCAGCCAATCAGCAGCCATATGCACAAGCAACCAATCACTACCTCTTGCTCGCACTTAACAACCAATAGAAGCGTGGCTTTCCCGTTGCTACTCAATTAGAGAACCAATCAATTACTCCCATTACACAAGAACCCTCCCCTATAAGTTGTCGCTCTGTTGTGTGTGCAGGACCGCCATGTTGTGGTTGGCAGAAGTTAGTCTTGTCTGTCAGGTGCGGTTGACAGTGCCAATCACTACTGGGGTTACCAGCTGCCCCTCAAATAAATAGTGTACAGGGAGGTAGTATATACTGATAAATACTCACACGTATCACATATAAAATATATTCACACAGTTATATATATTATATCTACAGACATCTCAACCCCCCCTGTGTCCCTCACTATAGTACCTTACTGCATGCCAACCTCACTATACTACCTCACTACATGCCAACCTCACTATACTACCTCACTACATGCCAACCTTACTATACTACCTCACTGCATGCCAACCTCACTATACTACCTCACTGCATGCCAACCTCACTATACTACCTTACTGCATGCTAACCTTACTATACTACCTCACTGCATGCCAACCTTACTATATTACCTCACTGCATGCCAACCTCACTATACTACCTTACTGCATGCCAACCTCACTATACTACCTCACTGCATGCCAACCTCACTATACTACCTTACTGCATGCCAACCTTACTATACTACCTCACTGCATGCCAACCTCACTATACTACCTCACTACATGCCAACCTCACTATAGTACCTAACTGCATGCCAACCTCACTATACTACCTTACTGCATGCCAACCTCACTATACTACCTCACTGCATGCCAACCTCACTATACTACCTTACTGCATGCCAACCTCACTATACTACCTCACTGCATGCCAACCTCACTATACTACCTTACTGCATGCCAACCTCACTATACTACCTTACTGCATGCTAACCTTACTATAGTACCTCACTGCATGCCAACCTCACTATACTACCTTACTGCATGCTAACCTTACTATAGTACCTCACTGCATGCCAACCTCACTATACTGCCTTACTGCATGCCAACCTCACTATACTACCTCACTGCATGCCAACCTCACTATACTACCTTACTGCATGCCAACCTCACTATACTACCTTACTGCATGCTAACCTTACTATAGTACCTCACTGCATGCCAACCTCACTATACTACCTTACTGCATGCCAACGTCACTATAGTACCTTACTGCATGCTAACCTTACTATAGTACCTCACTGCATGCCAACCTCACTATACTACCTCACTGCATGCCAACCTCACTATACTACCTTACTGCATGCCAACCTCACTATACTACCTCACTGCATGCCAACCTCACTATAGTACCTTACTGCATGCCAACCTCACTATACTGCCTTACTGCATGCCAACCTCACTATACTACCTCACTGCATGCCAACCTCACTATAGTACCTTACTGCATGCCAACCTCACTATAGTACCTCACTGCATGCCAACCTCACTATACTGCCTTACTGCATGCCAACCTCACTATAGTACCTTACTGCATGCCAACCTCACTATACTGCCTTACTGCATGCCAACCTCACTATAGTACCTTACTGCATGCCAACGTCACTATACTACCTCACTGCATGCCAACCTCACTATAGTACCTTACTGCATGCCAACCTCACTATACTACCTTACTGCATGGCAACGTCACTATACTACCTCACTGCATGCCAACCTCACTATACTGCCTTACTGCATGCCAACCTCACTATAGTACCTCACTGCATGCCAACCTCACTATACTACCTCACTGCATGCCAACCTCACTATACTACCTTACTGCAAGCCAACCTCACTATAGTACCTCACTGCATGCCAACCTCACTATACTATCTTACTGCATGCCAACCTCACTATAGTACTTTACTGCATGCCAACCTCACTATACTACCTCACTGCATGCCAACCTCGCTATACTACCTTACTGCATGCCAACCTCACTATACTACCTCACTTCATGCCAACCTCACTATACTGCCTTACTGCATGCCAACTTCACTATAGTACCTTACTGCATGCCAACCTCACTATACTACCTCACTGCATGCCAACCTCACTATACTACCTTACTGCATGCCAACCTCACTATAGTACCTTACTGCATGCCAACCTCACTATAATACCTCACTGCATGCCAACCTCACTATACTGCCTTACTGCATGCCAACCTCACTATACTACCTTACTGCATGCCAACCTCACTATAGTACCTTACTGCATGCCAACCTCACTATACTACCTCACTGCATGCCAACCTCACTATACTGCCTTACTGCATGCCAACCTCACTATAGTACCTCACTGCAGGCCAACCTCACTATACTACCTTACTGCATGCCAACCTCAGTATACTACCTCACTGCATGCCAACCTCACTATACTGCCTTACTGCATGCCAACCTCACTATAGTACCTCACTGCATGCCAACGTCACTATAGTACCTCACTGCATGCCAACCTCACTATACCACCTCACTGCATGCCAACGTCACTATAGTACCTCACTGCATGCCAACCTCACTATAGTACCTCACTGCATGCCAACCTCACTATACTGCCTTACTGCATGCCAACCTCACTATACTACCTCACTGCATGCCAACCTCACTATAGTACCTTACTGCATGCCAACCTCACTATACTACCTCACTGCATGCCAACCTCACTATAATACCTTACTGCATGCCAACCTCACTATACTACCTCACTGCATGCCAACCTCACTATACTACCTTACTGCATGCCAACCTCACTATAGTACCTTACTGCATGCCAATCTCACTATACTACCTTACTGCATGCCAACCTCACTATAGTACCTCACTGCATGCCAACCTCACTATACCACCTCACTGCATGCCAATGTCACTATAGTACCTCACTGCATGCCTACGTCACTATAGTACCTCACTACATGCCAACCTCACTATACTGCCTTACTGCATGCCAACCTCACTATACTACCTCACTGCATGCCAACCTCACTATAGTACCTTACTGCATGCCAACCTCACTATACTACTTTACTACATGCCAACCTCACTATACTACCTCACTGCATGCCAACGTCACTATAGTACCTCACTGCATGCCAACCTCACTATACTACCTCACTGCATGCCAACGTCACTATAGTACCTAACTGCATGCCAACCTCACTATACTACCTTACTGCATGCTAACGTCACTATATTACCTCACTGCATGCCAACGTCACTGTACTACCTTACTGCATGCCAACCTCACTATAGTACCTTACTGCATGCCAACCTCACTATACTACCTCACTGCATGCCAACCTCACTATACTACCTTACTGCATGCCAACCTCACTATACTACCTCACTGCATGCCAACCTCACTATACTGCCTTACTGCATGCCAACCTCACTATAGTACCTCACTGCATGCCAACCTCACTATACTACCTCACTGCATGCCAACCTCACTATACTGCCTTACTGAATGCCAACCTCACTATAGTACCTTACTGCATGCCAACCTCACTATACTACCTCACTGCATGCCAACCTCACTATACTGCCTTACTGCATGCCAACCTCACTATAGTACCTTACTGCATGCCAACCTCACTATACTACCTCACTGCATGCCAACCTCACTATACTGCCTTACTGCATGCCAACCTCACTATACTACCTCACTGCATGCCAACCTCACTATACTACCTTACTGCATGCCAACGTCACTATAGTACCTCACTGCATGCCAACCTCACTATACTACCTCACTGCATGCCAACCTCACTATACTGCCTCACTGCATGCCAATCTCACTATACTACCTTACTGCATGCCAACCTCACTATAGTACCTCACTGCATGCCAACCTCACTATACCACCTCACTGCATGCCAACGTCACTATACTACCTCACTGCATGCCAACCTCACTATACTACCTCACTGCATGCCAACGTCACTATAGTACCTGACTGCATGCCAACCTCACTATAGTACCTCACTGCATGCCAACCTCACTATACCACCTCACTGCATGCCAACCTCACTATACTACCTCACTGCATGCCAACCTCACTATACTACCTCACTGCATGCCAACGTCACTATAGTACCTGACTGCATGCCAACCTCACTATAGTACCTAACTGCATGCCAACCTCACTATACTACCTTACTGCATGCTAACGTCACTATACTACCTCACTGCATGCCAACGTCACTGTACTACCTTACTACATGCCAACCTCACTATAGTACCTTTCTGCATGCCAACCTCACTATACTACCTCACTGCATGCTAACGTCACTATACTACCTCACTGCATGCCAACGTCACTGTACTACATCACTGCATGCCAACGTCACTATAGTATCGCACTGCATACCAACCTCACTATACTACCTCACTGCATGCCAACGTCACTATAGTACCTCACTGCATGCCAACCTCACTATACTACCTCACTGCATGCTAACGTCACTATACTACCTCACTGCATGCCAACGTCACTATACTACCTTACTGCATGCCAACCTCACTATACTGCCTCACTGCATGCCAACGTCACTATAGTACCTCACTGCATGCCAACCTCACTATACTACCTCACTGCATGCCAACGTCACTATAGTACCTCACTGCATGCCAACCTCACTATACTACCTCACTGCATGCCAACCTCACTATAGAACCTTACTGCATGCCAACCTCACTATACCACCTTACTGCATGCCAACGTCACTATAGTACCTCACTGCATGCCTACGTCACTATAGTACCTCACTACATGCCAACCTCACTATACTGCCTTACTGCATGCCAACCTCACTATACTACCTCACTGCATGCCAACCTCACTATACTACCTTACTGCATGCCAACCTCACTATAGTACCTTACTGCATGCCAACCTCACTATACTACTTTACTACATGCCAACCTCACTATACTACCTCACTGCATGCCAACGTCACTATAGTACCTCACTGCATGCCAACCTCACTATACTACCTCACTGCATGCCAACGTCACTATAGTACCTCACTACATGCCAACCTCACTATAGTACCTAACTGCATGCCAACCTCACTATACTACCTTACTGCATGCTAACGTCACTATATTACCTCACTGCATGCCAACGTCACTGTACTACCTTACTGCATGCCAACCTCACTATAGTACCTTACTGCATGCCAACCTCACTATACTACCTCACTGCATGCCAACCTCACTATACTGCCTTACTGCATGCCAACCTCACTATAGTACCTCACTGCATGCCAACCTCACTATACTACCTCACTGCATGCCAACCTCACTATACTGCCTTACTGAATGCCAACCTCACTATAGTACCTTACTGCATGCCAACCTCACTATACTACCTCACTGCATGCCAACCTCACTATACTGCCTTACTGCATGCCAACCTCACTATAGTACCTTACTGCATGCCAACCTCACTATACTACCTCACTGCATGCCAACCTCACTATACTGCCTTACTGCATGCCAACCTCACTATACTACCTCACTGCATGCCAACCTCACTATACTACCTTACTGCATGCCAACGTCACTATAGTACCTCACTGCATGCCAACCTCACTATACTACCTCACTGCATGCCAACCTCACTATACTGCCTCACTGCATGCCAACCTCACTATAGTACCTTACTGCATGCCAACCTCACTATACTACCTCACTGCATGCCAACCTCACTATATTACCTCACTGCATGCCAACCTCACTATAGTACCTTACTGCATGCCAACCTCACGATACTACCTCACTGCATGCCAACCTCACTATACTGCCTTACTGCATGCCAACCTCACTATACTACCTCACTGCATGCCAACCTCACTATACTACCTCACTGCATGCCAACGTCACTATAGTACCTGACTGCATGCCAACCTCACTATAGTACCTAACTGCATGCCAACCTCACTATACTACCTTACTGCATGCTAACGTCACTATACTACCTCACTGCATGCCAACGTCACTGTACTACCTTACTACATGCCAACCTCACTATAGTACCTTTCTGCATGCCAACCTCACTATACTACCTCACTGCATGCTAACGTCACTATACTACCTCACTGCATGCCAACGTCACTGTACTACATCACTGCATGCCAACGTCACTATAGTATCTCACTGCATGCCAACCTCACTATACTACCTCACTGCATGCCAACGTCACTATAGTACCTCACTGCATGCCAACCTCACTATACTACCTCACTGCATGCCAACCTCACTATACTACCTTACTGCATGCTAACGTCACTATACTACCTCACTGCATGCCAACGTCACTATACTACCTTACTGCATGCCAACCTCACTATACTGCCTCACTGCATGCCAACGTCACTATAGTACCTCACTGCATGCCAACCTCACTATACTACCTCACTGCATGCCAACGTCACTATAGTACCTCACTGCATGCCAACCTCACTATACTACCTCACTGCATGCCAACCTCACTATAGAACCTTACTGCATGCCAACCTCACTATACTACCTCACTGCATGCCAACGTCACTATAGTACCTCACTGCATGCCAACGTCACTATAGTACCTCACTACATGCCAACCTCACTATACTGCCTTACAGCATGCCAACCTCACTATACTACCTCACTGCATGCCAACCTCACTATACTACCTTACTGCATGCCAACCTCACTATAGTACCTTACTGCATGCCAATCTCACTATACTACCTTACTGCATGCCAACCTCACTATAGTACCTCACTGCATGCCAACGTCACTATAGTACCTCACTGCATGCCAACCTCACTATACCACCTCACTGCATGCCAACGTCACTATAGTACCTCACTGCATGCCAACCTCACTATAGTACCTCACTGCATGCCAACCTCACTATACTGCCTTACTGCATGCCAACCTCACTATACTACCTCACTGCATGCCAATCTCACTATAGTACCTTACTGCATGCCAACCTCACTATAGTACCTTACTGCATGCCAATCTCACTATACTACCTTACTGCATGCCAACCTCACTATAGTACCTCACTGCATGCCAACCTCACTATACCACCTCACTGCATGCCAACGTCACTATACTACCTCACTGCATGCCTACGTCACTATAGTACCTCACTACATGCCAACCTCACTATACTGCCTTACTGCATGCCAACCTCACTATACTACCTCACTGCATGCCAACCTCACTATACTACCTTACTGCATGCCAACCTCACTATAGTACCTTACTGCATGCCAACCTCACTATACTACTTTACTACATGCCAACCTCACTATACTACCTCACTGCATGCCAACGTCACTATAGTACCTCACTGCATGCCAACCTCACTATACTACCTCACTGCATGCCAACGTCACTATAGTACCTCACTACATGCCAACCTCACTATAGTACCTAACTGCATGCCAACCTCACTATACTACCTTACTGCATGCTAACGTCACTATATTACCTCACTGCATGCCAACGTCACTGTACTACCTTACTGCATGCCAACCTCACTATAGTACCTTACTGCATGCCAGCCTCACTATACTACCTCACTGCATGCCAACCTCACTATACTACCTTACTGCATGCCAACCTCACTATACTACCTCACTGCATGCCAACCTCACTATACTGCCTTACTGCATGCCAACCTCACTATAGTACCTCACTGCATGCCAACCTCACTATACTACCTCACTGCATGCCAACCTCACTATACTGCCTTACTGAATGCCAACCTCACTATAGTACCTTACTGCATGCCAACCTCACTATACTACCTCACTGCATGCCAACCTCACTATACTGCCTTACTGCATGCCAACCTCACTATACTACCTCACTGCATGCCAACCTCACTATACTGCCTTACTGCATGCCAACCTCACTATACTACCTCACTGCATGCCAACCTCACTATACTACCTTACTGCATGCCAACGTCACTATAGTACCTCACTGCATGCCAACCTCACTATACTACCTCACTGCATGCCAACCTCACTATACTGCCTCACTGCATGCCAACCTCACTATAGTACCTTACTGCATGCCAACCTCACTATACTACCTCACTGCATGCCAACCTCACTATACTACCTTACTGCATGCCAACCTCACTATATTACCTCACTGCATGCCAACCTCACTATAGTACCTTACTGCATGCCAACCTCACGATACTACCTCACTGCATGCCAACCTCACTATACTGCCTTACTGCATGCCAACCTCACTATACTACCTCACTGCATGCCAACCTCACTATACTACCTCACTGCATGCCAACGTCACTATAGTACCTGACTGCATGCCAACCTCACTATAGTACCTAACTGCATGCCAACCTCACTATACTACCTTACTGCATGCTAACGTCACTATACTACCTCACTGCATGCCAACGTCACTGTACTACCTTACTACATGCCAACCTCACTATAGTACCTTTCTGCATGCCAACCTCACTATACTACCTCACTGCATGCTAACGTCACTATACTACCTCACTGCATGCCAACGTCACTGTACTACATCACTGCATGCCAACGTCACTATAGTATCTCACTGCATGCCAACCTCACTATACTACCTCACTGCATGCCAACGTCACTATAGTACCTCACTGCATGCCAACCTCACTATACTACCTCACTGCATGCTAACGTCACTATACTACCTCACTGCATGCCAACGTCACTATACTACCTTACTGCATGCCAACCTCACTATACTGCCTCACTGCATGCCAACGTCACTATAGTACCTCACTGCATGCCAACGTCACTATAGTACCTCACTGCATGCCAACCTCACTATAGAACCTTACTGCATGCCAACCTCACTATACCACCTCACTGCATGCCAACGTCACTATAGTACCTCACTGCATGCCTACGTCACTATAGTACCTCACTACATGCCAACCTCACTATACTGCCTTACTGCATGCCAACCTCACTATACTACCTCACTGCATGCCAACCTCACTATACTACCTTACTGCATGCCAACCTCACTATAGTACCTTACTGCATGCCAACCTCACTATACTACTTTACTACATGCCAACCTCACTATACTACCTCACTGCATGCCAACGTCACTATAGTACCTCACTGCATGCCAACCTCACTATACTACCTCACTGCATGCCAACGTCACTATAGTACCTCACTACATGCCAAACTCACTATAGTACCTAACTGCATGCCAACCTCACTATACTACCTTACTGCATGCTAACGTCACTATATTACCTCACTGCATGCCAACGTCACTGTACTACCTTACTGCATGCCAACCTCACTATAGTACCTTACTGCATGCCAACCTCACTATACTACCTCACTGCATGCCAACCTCACTATACTACCTTACTGCATGCCAACCTCACTATACTACCTCACTGCATGCCAACCTCACTATACTGCCTTACTGCATGCCAACCTCACTATAGTACCTCACTGCATGCCAACCTCACTATACTACCTCACTGCATGCCAACCTCACTATACTGCCTTACTGAATGCCAACCTCACTATAGTACCTTTCTGCATGCCAACCTCACTATACTACCTCACTGCATGCCAACCTCACTATACTGCCTTACTGCATGCCAACCTCACTATAGTACCTTACTGCATGCCAACCTCACTATACTACCTCACTGCATGCCAACCTCACTATACTGCCTTACTGCATGCCAACCTCACTATACAACCTCACTGCATGCCAACCTCACTATACTACCTTACTGCATGCCAACGTCACTATAGTACCTCACTGCATGCCAACCTCACTATACTACCTCACTGCATGCCAACCTCACTATACTGCCTCACTGCATGCCAACCTCACTATAGTACCTTACTGCATGCCAACCTCACTATACTACCTCACTGCATGCCAACCTCACTATATTACCTCACTGCATGCCAACCTCACTATAGTACCTTACTGCATGCCAACCTCACGATACTACCTCACTGCATGCCAACCTCACTATACTGCCTTACTGCATGCCAACCTCACTATACTACCTCACTGCATGCCAACCTCACTATACTACCTCACTGCATGCCAACGTCACTATAGTACCTGACTGCATGCCAACCTCACTATAGTACCTAACTGCATGCCAACCTCACTATACTACCTTACTGCATGCTAACGTCACTATACTACCTCACTGCATGCCAACGTCACTGTACTACCTTACTACATGCCAACCTCACTATAGTACCTTTCTGCATGCCAACCTCACTATACTACCTCACTGCATGCTAACGTCACTATACTACCTCACTGCATGCCAACGTCACTGTACTACATCACTGCATGCCAACGTCACTATAGTATCTCACTGCATGCCAACCTCACTATACTACCTCACTGCATGCCAACGTCACTATAGTACCTCACTGCATGCCAACGTCACTATAGTACCTCACTGCATGCCAACCTCACTATACTACCTCACTGCATGCCAACCTCACTATACTACCTTACTGCATGCTAACGTCACTATACTACCTCACTGCATGCCAACGTCACTATACTACCTCACTGCATGCCAACGTCACTATAGTATCTCACTGCATGCCAACCTCACTATACTACCTCACTGCATGCCAACGTCACTATAGTACCTCACTGCATGCCAACCTCACTATACTACCTCACTGCATGCCAACCTCACTATACTACCTTACTGCATGCTAACGTCACTATACTACCTCACTGCATGCCAACGTCACTATACTACCTCACTGCATGCCAACCTCACTATACTGCCTCACTGCATGCCAACGTCACTATAGTACCTCACTGCATGCCAACCTCACTATACTACCTCACTGCATGCCAACTTCACTATAGTACCTCACTGCATGCCAACCTCACTATACTACCTCACTGCATGCCAACCTCACTATAGAACCTTACTGCATGCCAACGTCACTATAGTACCTCACTGCATGCCAACCTCACTATACTATCTTACTGCATGCCAACGTCACTATACTACCTCACTGCATGCCAACGTCACTATAGTACCTTACTGCATGCCAACCTCACTATACTACCTCACTGCATGCCAATGTCACTATAGTACCTTACTGCATGCCAACCTCACTATACTAGCTCACTGCATGCCAACGTCACTATACTACCTTACTGCATGCCAACGTCACTATAGTACCTCACTGCATGCCAACCTCACTATACTACCTTACTGCATGCCAACGTCACTATAGTACCTTACTGCATGCCAACCTCATTATACTACCTCACTGCATGCCAACGTCACTATAGTACCTCACTGCATGCCAACCTCACTATACTACCTCACTGCATGCCAACCTCACTATACTACCTTACTGCATGCCAACCTCACTATACTACCTTACTGTATGCTAACCTCACTATAGTACCTCACTGCATGCCAACCTCACTATACTACCTTACTGCATGTCAACTTCACTATAGTACCTAACTGCATGCCAACGTCACTATAGTACCTCAGTGCATGCCAACCTCACTATACTACCTTACTGCATGCCAACCTCACTATAGTACCTCAATGCATGCCAACGTCACTATAGTACCTCACTGCATGCCAACCTCACTATACTACCTTACTGCATGCTAACGTCACTATACTACCTCACTGCATGCCAACGTCACTATACTACCTTACTGCATGCCAACCTCACTATACTACCTCACTGCATGCCAACATCACTATAGTACCTCACTTCATGCCAAACTCACTATACTACCTCACTGCATGCCAACGTCACTATAGAACCTTACTGCATGTCAACCTCACTATACTACCTCACTGCATGACAACCTCACTATACTATCTTACTGCATGCCGTCACTATACTACCTCACTGCATGCCAACCTCACTATAGTACCTTTCTGCATGACAACCTCACTATACTACCTCACTGCATGCTAACGTCACTATACTACCTCACTGCATGCCAACGTCACTGTACTACATCACTGCATGCCAACGTCACTATAGTATCTCACTGCATGCCAACCTCACTATACTACCTCACTGCATGCCAACGTCACTATAGTACCTCACTGCATGCCAACCTCACTATACTACCTCACTGCATGCCAACCTCACTATACTACCTTACTGCATGCTAACGTCACTATACTACCTCACTGCATGCCAACGTCACTATACTACCTCACTGCATGCCAACGTCACTATAGTATCTCACTGCATGCCAACCTCACTATACTACCTCACTGCATGCCAACGTCACTATAGTACCTCACTGCATGCCAACCTCACTATACTACCTCACTGCATGCCAACCTCACTATACTACCTTACTGCATGCTAACGTCACTATACTACCTCACTGCATGCCAACGTCACTATACTACCTCACTGCATGCCAACCTCACTATACTACCTCACTGCATGCCAACGTCACTATAGTACCTCACTGCATGCCAACCTCACTATACTACCTCACTGCATGCCAACTTCACTATAGTACCTCACTGCATGCCAACCTCACTATACTACCTCACTGCATGCCAACCTCACTATAGAACCTTACTGCATGCCAACGTCACTATAGTACCTCACTGCATGCCAACCTCACTATACTATCTTACTGCATGCCAACGTCACTATACTACCTCACTGCATGCCAACGTCACTATAGTACCTTACTGCATGCCAACCTCACTATACTACCTCACTGCATGCCAATGTCACTATAGTACCTTACTGCATGCCAACCTCACTATACTAGCTCACTGCATGCCAATGTCACTATACTACCTTACTGCATGCCAACGTCACTATAGTACCTCACTGCATGCCAACCTCACTATACTACCTTACTGCATGCCAACGTCACTATAGTACCTTACTGCATGCCAACCTCATTATACTACCTCACTGCATGCCAACGTCACTATAGTACCTCACTGCATGCCAACCTCACTATACTACCTCACTGCATGCCAACCTCACTATACTACCTTACTGCATGCCAACCTCACTATACTACCTTACTGTATGCTAACCTCACTATAGTACCTCACTGCATGCCAACCTCACTATACTACCTTACTGCATGTCAACTTCACTATAGTACCTAACTGCATGCCAACGTCACTATAGTACCTCAGTGCATGCCAACCTCACTATACTACCTTACTGCATGCCAACCTCACTATAGTACCTCAATGCATGCCAACGTCACTATAGTACCTCACTGCATGCCAACCTCACTATACTACCTTACTGCATGCTAACGTCACTATACTACCTCACTGCATGCCAACGTCACTATACTACCTTACTGCATGCCAACCTCACTATACTACCTCACTGCATGCCAACATCACTATAGTACCTCACTTCATGCCAAACTCACTATACTACCTCACTGCATGCCAACGTCACTATAGAACCTTACTGCATGTCAACCTCACTATACTACCTCACTGCATGCCAACCTCACTATACTATCTTACTGCATGCCGTCACTATACTACCTCACTGCATGCCAACGTCACTATAGTACCTTACTGCATGCCAACCTCACTATACTACCTCACTGCATGCCAACGTCACTATAGTACCTTACTGCATGCCAACCTCACTATACTACCTCACTGCATGGCAACGTCACTATAGTACCTTACTGCATGCCAACGTCACTATAGTACCTCACTGCATGCCAACCCTTCTATACTACCTTACTGCATGCCAATGTCACTATAGTACCTTACTGCATGCCAACCTCACTATACTACCTCACTGCATGCCAACGTCACTATAGTACCTTACTGCATGCCAATGTCACTATAGTACCTCACTGCATGCCAACCTCACTATACTACCTTACTGCATGACAACCTCACTATACTACCTCACTGCATGCCAACCTCACTATACTACCTCACTGCATGCCAACCTCACTATAGTACCTCACTGCATGCCAATCTCACTATACTACCTTACTGCATGCCAACCTCACTATACTTCCTTACTGCATGCCAACCTCACTATAGTACCTCAATGCATGCCAACCTCACTATAGTACCTCAATGCATGCCAACCTCACTTTAGTACCTGATTGTACCACATCTGTAAAGTACCTCACTTTACCACCGCACTATTGTACCCCCAGCCCCCCCAATTCAGAATTCCTTAGTGCTCTGATTATGAAATAGTTGAAAATGTTATCACATTATAGAGTATATGAGTCTGCACAATATAGAGTATAGGAGTCTGCACAATATAGAGTTTGGGATTCTGCACAATATAGAGTATGGGAGTCTGCACAATATAGAGTATAGGAGTCTGCACAATATAGAGTTTAAGAGTCTGCACAATATAGAGTAGAGGAGTCTGCACAATATAGAGTATAAGAGTCTGCACAATATAGAGTATAGAAGTCTGCACAATATAGAGTATGGAAGTCTGCACAATATAGAGTATAGGAGTCTGCACAATATAGAGTATAAGAGTCTGCACAATATAGAGTATGGAAGTCTGCACAATATAGAGTATAGGAATCCGCACAAATTAGAGTATAGGAGTCTGCACAATATAGAGTATAGAAGTCTGCACAATATATAGAGTATGGAAGTCTGCACAATATAGAGTATAGGAGTCTGCACAATATAGAGTATGTCAGTCTGCAAAATATAGAGTATAGGAGTCTGAACAATATAGAGAATGGGAGTCTGCACAATATAGAGTATAGGAGTCTGCACAATATAGAGTATGGGAGTCTGTACAATATAGAATGTAGGAGTCTGCACAATATAGAGTATGGGAGTCTGCACAATATAGAGTATGGGAGTCTGCACAATATAGAGTATGGGAGTCTGCACAATATAGAGTATGGGAGTCTGCACAATATAGAGTATAGGAGTCTGCACAATATAGAGTATGGGATTCTGCACAATATAGAGTATAAGAGTCTGCACAATATAGAGTATAGGAGTCTGCACAATATAGAGTATGGGATTCTGCACAATATAGAGTTTAAGAGTCTGCACAATATAGAGTAGAGGAGTCTGCACAATATAGAGTATAAGAGTCTGCACAATATAGAGTATAGAAGTCTGCACAATATAGAGTATGAAAGTCTGCACAATATAGAGTATGGGAGTCTGCACAATATAGAGTATAGGAGTCTACACAATATAGAGTATGGGAGTCTGCACAATATAGAGTATAAGAGTCTGCACAATATAGAGTATGGAAGTCTGCACAATATAGAGTATGGAAGTCTGCACAATATAGAGTATAGGAATCCGCACAAATTAGAGTATAGGAGTCTGCACAATATAGAGTATAGAAGTCTGCACAATATATAGAGTATGGAAGTCTGCACAATATAGAGTATAGAAGTCTGCACAATATATAGAGTATGGAAGTCTGCACAATATAGAGTATAGAAGTCTGCACAATATATAGAGTATGGAAGTCTGCACAATATAGAGTATAGGAGTCTGAACAATATAGAGAATGGGAGTCTGCACAATATAGAGTATAGGAGTCTGCACAATATAGAGTATGGGAGTCTGTACAATATAGAATGTAGGAGTCTGCACAATATAGAGTATGGGAGTCTGCACAATATAGAGTATGGGAGTCTGCACAATATAGAGTATGGGAGTCTGCACAATATAGAGTATAGGAGTCTGCACAATATAGAGTATGGGATTCTGCACAATATAGAGTATAAGAGTCTGCACAATATAGAGTATGGAAGTCTGCACAATATAGACTATGGAAGTCTGCACAATATAGAGTATAGGAATCCGCACAAATTAGAGTATAGGAGTCTGCACAATATAGAGTATAGAAGTCTGCACAATATATAGAGTATGGAAGTCTGCACAATATAGAGTATAGGAGTCTGCACAATATAGAGTATGTCAGTCTGCAAAATATAGAGTATAGGAGTCTGAACAATATAGAGAATGGGAGTCTGCACAATATAGAGTATAGGAGTCTGCACAATATAGAGTATGGGAGTCTGTACAATATAGAATGTAGGAGTCTGCACAATATAGAGTATGGGAGTCTGCACAATATAGAGTATGGGAGTCTGCACAATATAGAGTATGTGAGTCTGCACAATATAGAGTATAGGAGTCTGCACAATATAGAGTATGGGATTCTGCACAATATAGAGTATGGGAGTCTGCACAATATAGAGTATAGGAGTCTGCACAATATAGAGTATGTCAGTCTGCAAAATATAGAGTATAGGAGTCTGAACAATATAGAGAATGGGAGTCTGCACAATATAGAGTATAGGAGTCTGCACAATATAGAGTATGGGAGTCTGTACAATATAGAATGTAGGAGTCTGCACAATATAGAGTATGGGAGTCTGCACAATATAGAGTATGGGAGTCTGCACAATATAGAGTATGGGAGTCTGCACAATATAGAGTATGGGAGTCTGCACAATATAGAGTATAGGAGTCTGCACAATATAGAGTATGGGATTCTGCACAATATAGAGTATAAGAGTCTGCACAATATAGAGTATAGGAGTCTGCACAATATAGAGTATGGGATTCTGCACAATATAGAGTTTAAGAGTCTGCACAATATAGAGTAGAGGAGTCTGCACAATATAGAGTATAAGAGTCTGCACAATATAGAGTATAGAAGTCTGCACAATATAGAGTATGAAAGTCTGCACAATATAGAGTATGGGAGTCTGCACAATATAGAGTATAGGAGTCTACACAATATAGAGTATGGGAGTCTGCACAATATAGAGTATAGGAGTCTGCACAATATAGAGTATAAGAGTCTGCACAATATAGAGTATGGAAGTCTGCACAATATAGAGTATGGAAGTCTGCACAATATAGAGTATAGGAATCCGCACAAATTAGAGTATAGGAGTCTGCACAATATAGAGTATAGAAGTCTGCACAATATATAGAGTATGGAAGTCTGCACAATATAGAGTATAGAAGTCTGCACAATATATAGAGTATGGAAGTCTGCACAATATAGAGTATAGAAGTCTGCACAATATATAGAGTATGGAAGTCTGCACAATATAGAGTATAGGAGTCTGAACAATATAGAGAATGGGAGTCTGCACAATATAGAGTATAGGAGTCTGCACAATATAGAGTATGGGAGTCTGTACAATATAGAATGTAGGAGTCTGCACAATATAGAGTATGGGAGTCTGCACAATATAGAGTATGGGAGTCTGCACAATATAGAGTATGGGAGTCTGCACAATATAGAGTATAGGAGTCTGCACAATATAGAGTATGGGATTCTGCACAATATAGAGTATAAGAGTCTGCACAATATAGAGTATGGAAGTCTGCACAATATAGAGTATGGAAGTCTGCACAATATAGAGTATAGGAATCCGCACAAATTAGAGTATAGGAGTCTGCACAATATAGAGTATAGAAGTCTGCACAATATATAGAGTATGGAAGTCTGCATAATATAGAGTATAGGAGTCTGCACAATATAGAGTATGTCAGTCTGCAAAATATAGAGTATAGGAGTCTGAACAATATAGAGAATGGGAGTCTGCACAATATAGAGTATAGGAGTCTGCACAATATAGAGTATGGGAGTCTGTACAATATAGAATGTAGGAGTCTGCACAATATAGAGTATGGGAGTCTGCACAATATAGAGTATGGGAGTCTGCACAATATAGAGTATGGGAGTCTGCACAATATATAGTATGTGAGTCTGCACAATATAGAGTATAGGAGTCTGCACAATATAGAGTATGGGATTCTGCACAATATAGAGTATGGGAGTCTGCACAATATAGAGTATAGGAGTCTGCACAATATAGAGTATGAGTCTGCACAATATAGAGTATAGAAGTCTGCACAATATAGAGTATGGAAGTCTGCACAATATAGATCATAGGAGTCTGCACAATATAGAGTATGGCAGTATGCACAATATAGAGTATAGGAATCTGCACAATATAGAGTATGGGAGACTGCACAATATAGAGTATAGGAGACTGCACAATATAGAGTATAGGAGTCTGCACAATATAGAGTATAAGAGTCTGCACAATATAGAGTATTAGAGTCTGCACAATATAGGGTAAGGAAGTCTGCGCAATATAGAGCATAGGAGTCTGCACAATATAAAGTATGTCAGTCTGCAAAATATAGAGTATAGGAGTCTGAACAATATAGAGTATGGGAGTCTGCACAATATAGAGTATAGAAGTCTGCACAATATAGAGTATGGGAGTCTGTACAATATACAGGGAGTGCAGAATTATTAGGCAAGTTGTATTTTTGAGGATTAATTTTATTATTGAACAACAACCATGTTCTCAATGAACCCAAAAAACTCATTAATATCAAAGCTGAATAGTTTTGGAAGTAGTTTTTAGTTTGTTTTTAGTTTTAGCTATTTTAGGGGGATATCTGTGTGTGCAGGTGACTATTACTGTGCATAATTATTAGGCAACTTAACAAAAAACAAATATATACCCATTTCAATTATTTATTTTTACCAGTGAAACCAATATAACATCTCAACATTCACAAATATACATTTCTGACATTCAAAAACAAAACAAAAACAAATCAGTGACCAATATAGCCACCTTTCTTTGCAAGGACACTCAAAAGCCTGCCATCCATGGATTCTGTCAGTGTTTTGATCTGTTCACCATCAACATTGCGTGCAGCAGCAACCACAGCCTCCCAGACACTGTTCAGAGAGGTGTACTGTTTTCCCTCCTTGTAAATCTCACATTTGATGATGGACCACAGGTTCTCAATAGGGTTCAGATCAGGTGAACAAGGAGGCCATGTCATTAGATTTTCTTCTTTTATACCCTTTCTTGCCAGCCACGCTGTGAAGTACTTGGACGCGTGTGATGGAGCATTGTCCTGCATGAAAATCATGTTTTTCTTGAAGGATGCAGACTTCTTCCTGTACCACTGCTTGAAGAAGGTGTCTTCCAGAAACTGGCAGTAGGACTGGGAGTTGAGCTTGACTCCATCCTCAACCCGAAAAGGCCCCACAAGCTCATCTTTGATGATACCAGCCCAAACCAGTACTCCACCTCCACCTTGCTGGCGTCTGAGTCGGACTGGAGCTCTCTGCCCTTTACCAATCCAGCCACGGGCCCATCCATCTGGCCCATCAAGACTCACTCTCATTTCATCAGTCCATAAAACCTTAGAAAAATCAGTCTTGAGATATTTCTTGGCCCAGTCTTGACGTTTCAGCTTGTGTGTCTTGTTCAGTGGTGGTCGTCTTTCAGCCTTTCTTACCTTGGCCATGTCTCTGAGTATTGCACACCTTGTGCTTTTGGGCACTCCAGTGATGTTGCAGCTCTGAAATATGGCCAAACTGGTGGCAAGTGGCATCTTGGCAGCTGCACGCCTGACTTTTCTGAGCCTGTCAAGTCCTTCTTTTGACTCATTTTGCCAAAGGAAAGGAAGTTGCCTAATAAATTATGCACACCTGATATAGGGTGTTGATGTCTTTAGACCACACCCCTTCTCATTACAGAGATGCACATCACCTAATATGCTTAATTGGTAGTAGGCTTTCGAGCCTATACAGCTTGGCATAAGACAACATGCATAAAGAGGATGATGTGGTCAAAATACTCATTTGCCTAATAATTCTGCACTCCCTGTAGAGTGTAGGAGTCTGCACAATATAGAGTATGGGAGTCTGCGCAATATAGAGTATGGGGGTCTGCACAATATAGACTTTGGGAGTCTGCACAATATAGAGTTTGGGAGTCTGCACAATATAAAGTATGGGAGTCTGCACAATACAGATGGCTAGATTACGAGTTGTGCGTTAGGCTTAAAAAGCAGCGTTAGCCGGTCCTAACGCTGTTTTTTAACGCCCGCTGGTATTACGAGTTTTGAAGTTACAGGCTCACCCCTAACTTTTTTGGCCAGACTTGGAAATTCCGCAAATCCACTTACGTAAATTGCGTATCCTCTTTTTTCAATGGGACTTGCATAGCGCCGGTATTACGAGTCTGCCAAAAAGTGAGCGGTAGACGCTCTCCTGTCAAGACTGGTACCGCATTTTAAAGTCAGTAGTTAAGAGTTTTACACTACAACGCCGTAGCATTAAACTCTTAGCTAAAGTGCTAAAAAGTACACTAACACCCATAAACTACCTATTAACCCCTAAACCGAGGCCCTCCCGCATCGCAAACACTTAAAAAAATTGTAACCTCTAATCTGCCGAACCGGACATCGACGCCACTATAATAAATATATTAACCCCTAAACCGCCGCACTCCCGCCTCGCAAACATTAGTTAAGTATTATTAACACCTAATCTGCCAGCCGTAACATCGCCGTCACCTACCTACATTTAGAAACCCCTAATCTGCTGCCCCCAACGTCGCCGCTACTATATTAAAGTTATTAACCCCTAAACCTAAGTCTAACCCTAAACCTAACACCCCCTAACTTAAATATAATTAAAAGAAATCAAAATAAATATTCCTATAATTAACTAAATTATTCCTATTTAAAACTAAATAATTACCTGTAAAATAAACCCTAAGATAGCTACAATATAACTAATAGTTACATTGTAGCTAGTCTAGGGTTTATTTTTATTTTACAGGCAAGTTTGTATTTATTTTAACTAGGTAGAATAGTTATTAAATAGTTATTAACTATTTAATAACTACCTAGCTAAAATAAATACAAAAGTTACACTAACACCTAACACTACACTATAATTAAATTAATTCCCTAAATTAAATACAATAAAATAAAATTAGCTAAAGTACAAAAAAAAAAAACACTAAATTACAGAAAATAATAAACAAATTACAAGATTTCTAAACTAATTACACCTAATCTAATCCCCCTAACAAAATAAAAAAGCCACCCCAAAATAAATAAAGCCCTACCCTAAACTAAATTACAAATAGCCCTTAAAAGGGCCTTTTGTGGGGCATTGCCCCAAAGTAATCAGCTCTTTTACCTGTAAAAAAAATTACAATTCCCCCCCAACATTAAAACCCACCACCCACACAACCAACCCTACTCTAAAACCCACCCAATACACCCTTAAAAAAACCTCACACTAACCCCTTGAAGATCACCTTACCGGGAGAAGTCTTCATCCAACCGGGCCGAAGTCCTCAACGAAGCCGGGAGAAGTCTTCATCCAAGCCTGGCGAAGTGGTCCTCCAGACGGGCAGAAGTCTTCATCCAGACGGCATCTTCTATCTTCATCCATCCGGCACGGAGCGGGTCAATCTTCAAGACATCCGACGAGGAGCATCAGATTCTATAGAATTCTATTAGTCAATCGGAAATTAAGGTAGAAAAAATCCTTTTGGCTGATGCTATCAGCCAATAGGATTTAAGTTCAATCCTATTGGCTGATCCAATCCAATTGGATTTTTTCTACCTTAATTCCGATTGGCTGATAGAATTCTATCAGCCAATTGGAATTGAAGGGATGCCATCTTGGATGACTTCATTTAAAAGAACCTTCATTCAGTGTTAGCCGTCGTCAGAAGAGGATGCTCTGCGTCGGATGCGCCGGATGGATGAAGATAGAAGATGCCGTCTACATGGAGACTTCTGCCCATCTGGAGGACCACTTCGTCCGGCTTGGATGAAGACTTCTCCCGGCTTCGTTGAGGACTTCAGCCCGGTTGGATGAAGACTTCTCCAGGGGATAGTGTTAGGTTTTTTTAAGGGGTTATTGGGTGGGTTTTAGAGTAGGGTTGGTTGTGTGGGTGGTGGGTTTTAATGTTGGGGGGATTTGTAATTTTTTTTACAGGTAAAAGAGCTGATTACTTTGGGGCAATGCCCCGCAAAAGGCCCTTTTAAGGGCCATTTGTAATTTAGTGTAGGGTAGGGCATTTTTTATTTTGGGGGGGCTTTTTTATTTTGTTAGCGGGATTAGATTAGGTGTAGATAGTTTAAAAATCTTGTAATTTGTTTATTATTTTCTCTAATTTAGTGTTTGTTTGTTTTTTGTACTTTAGCTAATTTTATTTAATTGTATTTAATTTAGGGAATTAATTTAATTATATATTTTATTTTACAGGTACTTTTGTATTTATGTTAGCTAGGTAGTTATTAAATAGTTAATAACTATTTAATAACTATTCTACCTAGTTAAAATAAATACAAACGTGCCTATAAAATTAAAATAAACCCTAAGCTAGCTACAATGTAACTATTAGTTATATTGTAGCTAGCTTAGGGTTTATTTTATAGATAAGTATTTAGGAATTAACTAGGAATAATTTAGTTAATGATAGGAATATTTATTTTGATTTCTTTTAATTATATTTAAGTTAGTGGGTGTTAGGTTTAGGGTTAGACTTAGGTTTAGGGGTTAATAACTTTAATATAGTGGCGGCGACGTTGGGGGCGGCAGATAAGGGGTTAATAAATGTAGGTAGGTGTCGGCGATGTTAGGGCCAGCAGATTAGGGGTTAATAATATTTAACTAATGTTTGCAATGCGGGAGTGCGGCGGTTTAGGTGTTAATATGTTTATTATAGTGGCGGTGACGTTGGGGGCGGCAGATTAGGGGTTAATAAGTGTAGGTAGGTGGCGGCGACATTGGGGGCAGCAGAGTAGGGGTTAATAAATAAAATGTAGGTGTCGGTGATGTTGGGGGCAGCAGATTAGGGGTTCATAAGTATAATATAGGTTGCGGTGGTGTGCGGAGCGACAGATTAGGGGTTAATAATTATAATGTAGGTGTAGGCGATGTCGGGGGTGGCAGATTAGGGGTTAATAAGTGTAAGATTAGGGGTGTTTAGACTCGGGGTTCATGTTAGGGTGTTAGGTGTAGACATAAAATGTATTTCACCTTAGGAATCAATGGGGCTACATTAAGGAGTTTTACGCTGCTTTTTTGCAGGTGTTAGACTTTCTTTCAGCCGGCTCTCCCCGTTGCACGAGCACGCACAACCAGCTCACCGCTAACGTAAGCAGCGCTGGTATTGGAGTGAGATGTGGAGCAAAATTTTGCTCAACGCTCACTTCTTGTCTGTTAACGCCGGGTTTGTAAAAACCTGTAATACCAGCGCTGTCTGTATGTGAGCGGTGAGCATAAACTGCTCGTTAGCACCGCACAGCCTCTAACGCAAAACTCGTAATCTAGGTGAGAGTTTGTAAATCCGTACAATATAAAGTTTGGGAGTCTGTACAATATAGAGTTTGGGAGTCTGTACAATATAAAGTTTGGGAGTCTGCACAATATAAAGTTTGAGAGTCTGTACAATATAGAGTTTGGGAATCTGTAAAATATAGAGTTTGGGAGTCTGTACAATATAGAGTTTGGGAGTCTGTACAATATAGAGTTTGGGAGTCTGTACAATATAGAGTTTGGGAGTCTGTACAATATATTGTTTTGGAGCCTGCACAATATAAAGTTTGGATGTCTTTACAATATAGAGTATAGGAGTCTGTACAATATAGAGTATAGGATTCTGTACAATATAGAGTTTGGGAGTCTGTACAATATAGAGTTTGGGAGTCTGTATAATATAGAGTTTGGGAGTCTGTACAATATAGAGTTTGGGAGTCTGTACAATATAGAGTTTAGGAGCCTGCACAATATAATGTTTGGATGTCTGCACAATATAAATTATGGGTGTCAGTATATTTATAAGAATCTTCAGTAGTGCTATCCAGATAATATATCAGTCTATCTCAGGGTTATAATACAATACATTTAATAATTACCCTTTTAAAATAGAAACCCTTAATTAATATGCATCTACTAGCAACCACAAAATTAATATAAATGCCTGAATTCTTTATTATTAGTAAATATTTATGAACATATTGAAATGTGTATATTTGTAAGAATCAGAATAAGAATCGACACTATATGCGTTTAAGACTATTCAAATAGGCTATGCAACATTTATAAAATCTATCTTATTCACAGTATAATTTTACCCTGTTAATACAATGAGATTCCAAGATCTTTAACAGCTAAATACCCAAGTAACACAATTCTAACAATGCTAATTTAAACAATAGGACAATCTATACTTCTATTAAAACATCAGAAATTGTATATTATTTATGTAAAAACCCAATTCTGAGTTATAACTCTATAGTTGTATGGGAGTCTGTACAATATAGAGTTTGGGAGTTGATACAATATATTGTTTCGGAGACTGCACAATATAAAGTTTAGATTTCTTTACAATATAGAGTATAGAAGTCTGTACAATATAGAGTATAGAAGTCTGTACAATATAGAGTATAGGAGTCTGTACAATATAGAGTATTGGAGTCTGTACAATATAGAGTTTTGGAGTCTGTACAATATAGAGTTTGGGAGTCTGTACAATATAGAGTTTAGGAGCCTGCACAATATAATGTTTGGATGTCTGCACAATATAGATTATGGGAGTCTGTACAATATAGAGTTTTGGAGTCTGTACAATATAGAGTTTTGGAGTCTGTACAATATAGAGTTTGGGAGTCTGTACAATATAGAGTTTAGGAGCCTGCACAATATAATGTTTGGATGTCTGCACAATACAGAGTAGGGGAGTCTGTACAATATAGAGTTTGGGAGTTTGTACAATATAGAGTTCAGGAGTCTGCACAATTTAGAATATGGGAGTCTGTACAATATAGAGTATAGGAGTCTGTACATTATAGAGTTTAGGAGTCTGAACAATATAGAGTATGGTAGTCTGCACAATATAGAGTTATGGGAGTCTGTACAATATAGAGTTTGGGCATCTGTACAATATAAAGTTTGAGAGTCTGTACAATATAAAGTATGGGAGTCTGCACAATATAAAGTATATGAGTCTGTACAATATAAAGTTTTGGAGTCTGTATAATACAAAGTATGGGAGTCTGTACAATATAAAGTATGGGAGTCTGTACAATACAGAGGATGTGAGTCTGCACAATATAGAGCATAGGAGTCTGCACAATATAGAGTATGGCAGTCTGCACAATATAGAATATAGGAGTCTGCACAATATAGAGTATGGGAGTCTACACAATATAGAGGATAGAAGTCTGCACAATATAGAGTATGGAAGTCTGCACAATATAGAGCATAGGAGTCTGCACAATATAGAGTATGTCAGTCTGCAAAATATAGAGTATAGGAGTCTGAACAATATAGAGTATGGGAGTCTGCACAATATAGAGTATAGGAGTCTGCACAATATAGAGTATGGGAGTCTGTACAATATAGAGTGTAGGAGTCTGCACAATATAGAGTATGGGAGTCTGCACAATATAGAGTATGGGAGTCTGCACAATATAGAGTATAGGAGTTTGCACAATATAGAGTATGGGATTCTGCACAATATAGAGTATGGGATTCTGCACAATATAGAGTATGGGAGTCTGCACAATATAGAGTATAAGAGTCTGCACAATATATAGTATAGAAGTCTGCACAATATAGAGTATAGAAGTCTGCACAATATAGAGTATGGAAGTCTGCACAATATAGAGTATGGAAGTCTGCACAATATAGAGCATAGGAGTCTGCACAATATAGAGTATGGCAGTATGCACAATATAGAGTATAGGAGTCTGCACAATATAGAGTATGGGAGTCTGCACAATATGGAGTATAGGAATCCGCACAAATTAGAGTATAGGAGTCTGCACAATATAGAGTATAAGAGTCTGCACAATATAGAGTATAGAAGTCTGCACAATATAGAGTATGGAAGTCTGCACAATATAGAGCATAGGAGTCTGCACAATATAGAGTATGTCAGTCTGCAAAATATAGAGTATAGGAGTCTGAGCAATATAGAGTATGGGAGTCTGCACAATATAGAGTATAGGAGTCTGCACAATATAGAGTATGGGAGTCTGTACAATATAGAGTGTAGGAGTCTGCACAATATAGAGTATGGGAGTCTGCACAATATAGAGTATGGGAGTCTGCACAATATAGACTTTGGGAGTCTGCACAATATAGACTTCGGGAGTCTGCACAATATAGAGTTTGGGAGTCTGCACAATATAAAGTATGGGAGTCTGGACAATACAGATGGCTAGATTACGAGTTGTGCGTTAGGCTTAAAAAGCAGCGTTAGCCGGTCCTAACGCTACTTTTTAACGCCCGCTGGTATTGCAAGTCTTGAAGTTACATCAGCATTAAACAGCATTAAACTCTTAACTAAAGTGCTAAAAAGTACACTAACACCCATAAACTTCCTATTAACCCCTAAACCGAGGCCCTACCGCATCGCAAACACTTAAAAAAAATTGTAACCTCTAATCTGCCGAACCGGACATCAACATCACTATAATAAATATATTAACCCCTAAACCGCCGCACTCCCGCCTCGCAAACATTAGTTAAATATTATTAACCCCTAATCTGCCAGCCCTAACATCGCCGTCACCTACCTACATTTAGAAACCCCTAATCTGCCGCCCCCAATGTCGCCGCCACTATATTAAAGTTATTAACCCCTAAACCTAAGTCTAACCCTAAACACCCCCTAACTTAAATATAATTAAAAGAAATCAAAATAAATATTCCTATCATTAACTAAATTATTCCTATTTAAAATTAAATACTTACCTGTAAAATAAACCCTAAGATAGCTACAATATAACTAATAGTTACATTGTAGCTAGCTTAGGGTTTATTTTTATTTTACAGGCAAGTTTGTATTTATTTTAACTAGGTAGAATAGTTATTAAATAGTTATTAACTATTTAATAACTACCTAGCTAAAATAAATACAAAAGTACCTGTAAAATAAAACCTAACCTAAGTTACACTAATACCTAATACTACACTATAATTAAATTAATTCCCTAAATTAAATACAATTAAATAAAATTAGCTAAAGTACAAAAAAACCCCACTAAATTACAGAAAATAATAAACAAATTACAAGATTTCTAAACTAATTACACCTAATCTAATCCCCCTAACAAAATAAAAAAGCCCCCCCAAAATAAAAAAAGCCCTACCCTAAACTAAATTACAAATAGCCCTTAAAAGGGCCTTTTGCGGGGCATTGCCCCAAAGTAATCAGCTCTTTTACCTGTAAAAAAAATTACAGTTCCCCCCAACATTAAAACCCACCACCCACACAACCAACCCTACTCTAAAACCCACCCAATACACCCTTAAAAAAACCTAACACTAACCCCTTGAAGATCACCTTACCGGGAGAAGTCTTCATCCAACCGGGCCGAAGTCCTCAACGAAGCCAGGAGAAGTCTTCATCCAAGCCGGGCGAAGTGGTCCTCCAGACGGGCAGAAGTCTTCATTCAGACGGCATCTTCTATCTTCATCCATCCGGCACGGAGCGGGTCCATCTTCAAGACATCCGACGCGGAGCATCGGATTCTATAGAATTCTATCAGCCAATCGGATATTAAGGTAGAAAAAATCCTTTTGGCTGATGCAATCAGCCAATAGGATTGAAGTTCAATCCTATTGGCTGATCCAATCCAATAGGATTTTTTCTACCTTAATTCCGATTGGCTGATAGAATTCTATCAGCCAATCGGAATTGAAGGGACGCCATCTTGGATGACTTCATTTAAAAGACCCTTCATTCAGTGTTAGCAGTCGTCAGAAGAGGATGCTCTGCGTTGGATGTCTTGAAGACGGACCTGCTCCGCGCTGGAGGGATGAAGATAGAAGATGCCGTCTGCAAGAAGACTTCTGCCCATCTGGAGGACCACTTCGCCCGGCTTGGATGAAGACTTCTCCCGGCTTCGTTGAGGACTTCGGCCCGGTTGGATGAAGACTTCTCCCGGGAAGGTGATCTTCAAGGGGATAGTTTTTTTAAGGGGGGTATTGGGTGGGTTTTAGAGTAGGGGTTGGTTGTGTGGGTGGTGGGTTTTAATGTTGGGGGGATTTGTAATTTTTTTTACAGGTAAAAGAGCTGATTACTTTACTGGGGGGGGGGGCTTTTTATTTTGTTAGCGGGATTAGATTAGGTGTAATTAGTTTAAAAATCTTGTAATTTGTTTATTATTTTCTGTAATTTAGTGGGTTTTTTTGTACTTTAGCTAATTTTATTTAATTGTATTTAATTTAGGGAATTAATTTAATTATAGTGTAGTGTTAGGTGTAATTGTAACTTTGGTTAGGTTTTATTTTACAGGTACTTTTGTATTTATTTTAGCTAGGTAGTTATTAAATAGTTAATAACTATTTAATAACTATTCTACCTAGTTAAAATAAATACAAACTTGCCTATAAAATAAAAATAAACCCTAAGCTAGCTACAATGTAACTATTAGTTATATTGTAGCTAGCTTAGGGTTTATTTTACAGGTAAGTATTTAGGAATTAACTAGGAATAATTTAGTTAATGATAGGAATATTTATTTTGATTTCTTTTAATTATATTTAAGTTAGTGGGTGTTAGGTTTAGGGTTAGACTTAGGTTTAGGGGTTAATAACTTTAATATAGTGGCGGCGACGTTGGGGGCGGCAGATAAGGGGTTAATAATATTTAACTAATGTTTGCGATGCGGGAGTGCGGCGGTTTAGGGGTTAATATGTTTATTATAGTGGCGGCGACGTTGGGGGCGGCAGATTAGGGGTTAATAAGTGTAGGTAGGTGGCGGCGACATTGGGGGCAGCAGAGTAGGGGTTAATAAATATAATTTAGGTGTTGGTGATGTTGGGGGCAGCAGATTAGGGGTTCATAAGTATAATATAGGTGGCGGCAGTGTCCGGAGCGACAGATTACAGGTTAATACTTATAATGTAGGTGTAGGCGATGTCGGGGGCGGCAGATTAGGGGTTAATAAGTGTAAGATTGGGGGTGTTTAGACTCGGGGTTCATGTTAGGGTGTTAGGTGTAGACATAAAATGTATTTCACCTTAGGAATCAATGGGGCTGCGTTAACGAGTTTTACGCTGCTTTTTTACAGGTGTTAGACTTTTTTTCAGCCGGCTCTCCCCGTTGCACGAGCATGCACAACCAGCTCACAGCTAACGTAAGCAGCGCTGGTATTAGAGTGAGATGTGGAGCAAAATTTTGCTCAACGCTCACTTCTTGTCTGTTAACGCCGGGTTTGTAAAAACCTGTAATACCAGCGCTGCCTGTATGTGAGCGGTGAGCATAAACTGCTCGTTAGCATCGCACAGCCTCTAACTAGTGATGTCGCAAATTGTTCGCCGGCGAATAGTTCCCGGTGAACATAGCTAGTTCACGTTCGCAACGGCGGGCGAACATATGTGATGTTCGATCCGCCTCTTATTCGTCATCATTGAGTAAACTTTGACCCTGTATCTCACAGTCTGCAGACACATTCCAGACAATCAGCAGCAGACCCTCCCTCCCAGACTCTCCCAGCTCCTGGACAGCAGCCATTTTAGATTCATTCGGAAGCTGCATTCTTAGTGAGAGGAGGGACAGTGTAGCTGCTGCTGATTTAATAGGGAAATTGATAGCTAGGCTAGTGTATTCAGTGTCCACTACAGTCCTGAAGGACTCATCTGATCTCTGCTGTAAGGACAGCACCCCAAAAAGCCCTTTTTTTTTCCTGTGTAATCTAATTGCAGTTGCCTGCCTGCCAAGCCACTTGCCCAGTGCCACCACTCATATCTGGTGTAACAGTAGTGTAAATTAAAAAAAACAAAACATTTTTTGACTGTGAAACCTCAGTCTGCTTGTGTAATCTAATTGCAGTTGCCTGCCTGCCAGCGTGTGTGCCAGGCCCACTTGCCCAGTGCCACCACTCATATCTGGTGTAACAGTAGTGTAAATTTAAAAAAAAAAAAAACTTTTTTGACTGTGAAACATCAGTCTGCTTGTGTAATCTAATTGCAGTTGCATGCCTGCCAGCGTGTGTGCCAGGCCCACTTGCCCAGTGCCACCACTCATATCTGGTGTAACAGTAGTGTAAATTTAAAAAAAAAACTTTTTGACTGTGAAACATCAGTCTGCTTGTGTAATCTAATTGCAGTTGCCTGCCTGCCAGCGTGTGTGCCAGGCCCACTTGCCCAGTGCCACCACTCATATCTGTTGTAACAGTAGTTTAAATTTAAAAAAAAAAAACTTTTGACTGTGAAACATCAGTCTGCTAGTGTAATCTAATTTCAGTTACCTGCCTGCCAGCGTGTGTGCCAGGCTCACAGCGTACACTGTGCCCACTTGCACAGTGCCACCACTCATATCTGGTGTAACTAGTGTAAATTTAAAAAAAAAAACTTTTTTGACTGTGAAACATCAGTCTGCTTGTGTAATCTAATTGCAGTTGCCTGCCTGCCAGCGTGTGTGCCAGGCCCACTTGCCCAGTGCCACCACTCATATCTGGTGTTACAGTAGTGTAAATTAAAAAAAAAAAAATTCTGACTGTGAAACATCAGTCTGCTAGTGTAATCTAATTGCAGTTGCCTGCCTGCCAGCATGTGTGCCAGGCCCACTTGCCCAGTGCCACCACTCATATCTGGTGTAACAGTAGTGTAAATTTAAAAAAAAAAACTTTTTGACTGTGAAACATCAGTCTGCTTGTGTAATCTAATTGCAGTTGCCTGCCTGCCAGCGTGTGTGCCAGGCCCACTTGCCCAGTGCCACCACTCATATCTGGTGTTACAGTAGTGTAAATTTTAAAAAAAAAATTCTGACTGTGAAACATCAGTCTGCTAGTGTAATCTAATTGCAGTTGCCTGCCTGCCAGCATGTGTGCCAGGCCCACTTGCCCAGTGCCACCACTCATATCTGGTGTAACAGTAGTGTAAATTTAAAAAAAAAAAAACTTTTTTGACTGTGAAACATCAGTTTGCTAGTGTAATCTAATTGCAGTTGCCTGCCAGCGTGTGTGCTAGGCCCACTTGCCCAGTTCCACCACTCATATCTGGTGTAACAGTAGTGTAAATTTAAAAAAAAAAAAAACTTTTTTGACTGTGAAACATCAGTCTGCTTGTGTAATCTAATTGCAGTTGCCTGCCAGCGTGTGTGCCAGGCTCACAGCGTACACTGTGCCCACTTGCACAGTGCCACCACTCATATCTGGTGTAACTAGTGTAAATTTAAAAAAAAAAACTTTTTTGACTGTGAAACATCAGTCTGCTTGTGTAATCTAATTGCAGTTGCCTGCCTGCCAGCGTGTGTGCCAGGCCCACTTGCCCAGTGCCACCACTCATATCTGGTGTTACAGTAGTGTAAATTTAAAAAAAAAAAAATTCTGACTGTGAAACATCAGTCTGCTAGTGTAATCTAATTGCAGTTGCCTGCCTGCCAGCATGTGTGCCAGGCCCACTTGCCCAGTGCCACCACTCATATCTGGTGTAACAGTAGTGTAAATTTAAAAAAAAAAAACTTTTTTGACTGTGAAACATCAGTTTGCTAGTGTAATCTAATTGCAGTTGCCTGCCAGCGTGTGTGCTAGGCCCACTTGCCCAGTTCCACCACTCATATCTGGTGTAACAGTAGTGTAAATTTAAAAAAAAAAAACTTTTTTCACTGTGAAACATCAGTCTGCTAGTGTAATCTAATTGCAGTTGCCTGCCTGCCTGCCAGCGTGTCTGCCAGGCTCACAGCGTATACTGTGCCCACTTGCCCAGTACCACCACTCATATCTGGTGTAAACAGTAGTGTAAATTTAAAAAAAAAAACTTTTTTGACTGTGAGACATCAGTCTGCTTGTGTTATCTAATTGCAGTTGCCTGCCTGCCAGCGTGTGTGCCAGGCCCACTTGCCCAGTGCCACCACTCATATCTGTTGTAACAGTAGTGTAAATTTAAAAAAAAAAACTTTTTTGACTGTGAAACATCAGTCTGCTAGTGTAATCTAATTGCAGTTGCTTGCCTGCCAGCGTGTGTGCCAGGCTCACAGCGTATACTGTGCCCACTTGCTCAGTGCCACCACTCATATCTGGTGTAACAGTAGTGTAAATTTAAAAAAAAAAAAATTTGACTGTGAAACATCAGTCTGCTAGTGTAATCTAATTGCAGTTGCCTGTCTGCCAGAGTGTGTGCCAGGCCCACTTGCCCAGTGCCACCACTCATATCTGGTGTAACAGTAGTGTAAATTAAAAAAAAAACTTTTTTGACTGTGAAACATCAGTCTGCTTGTGTAATCTAATTGCAGTTGCCTGCCTGCCAACGTGTGTGCCAGGCCCACTTGCCCAGTCCCACCACTCATATCTGTTGTAACAGTAGTGTAATTTTTTTTAAAAAAACTTTTTTGACTGTGAAACATCAGTCTGCTAGTGTAATCTAACTGCAGTTGCCTGCCTGCCAGCGTGTGTGCCAGGCCCACTTGCCCAGTGCCACCACTCATATCTGGTGTAACAGTAGTGTAAATTAAAAAAAAAAACTTTTTTGACTGTGAAACATCAGTCTGCTTGTGTAATCTAATTGCAGTTGCCTGCCTGCCAACGTGTGTGCCAGGCCCACTTGCCCAGTCCCACCACTCATATCTGTTGTAACAGTAGTGTAAATTTTTTAAAAAAAAACTTTTTTGACTGTGAAACATCAGTCTGCTAGTGTAATCTAACTGCAGTTGCCTGCCTGCCAGCGTGTGTGCCAGGCCCACTTGCCCAGTGCCACCACTCATATCTGTTGTAACAGTAGTGTAAATTTAAAAAAAAAACTTTTTTCACTGTGAAACATCATTCTGCTAGTGTAATCTAATTGCAGTTGCCTGCCTGCCAGCGTGTGTGCCAGGCTCACAGCGTATACTGTGCCCACTTGCCCAGTACCACCACTCATATCTGGTGTAACAGTAGTGTAAATTTAAAAAAAAAACTTTTTTGACTGTGAAACATCAGTCTGCTAGTGTAATCTAATTGCAGTTGCCTGCCTGCCAGCGTGTGTGCCAGGCTCACAGCGTATACTGTGCCCACTTGCCCAGTACCACCACTCATATCTGGTGTAACAGTAGTGTAAATTTAAAAAAAAAACTTTTTTGACTGTGAGACATCAGTCTGCTTGTGTTATCTAATTGCAGTTGCCTGCCTGCCAGCGTGTGTGCCAGGCTCACAGCGTATACTGTGCCCACTTGCCCGGTACCACCACTCATATCTGGTGTAACAGTAGTGTAAATTTAAAAAAAAAACTTTTTTGACTGTGAGACATCAGTCTGCTTGTGTTATCTAATTGCAGTGGCCTGCCTGCCAGCGTGTTGTGCCAGGCCCACTTGCCCAGTGCCACCACTCATATCTGTTGTAACAGTAGTGTAAATTTAAAAAAAAAACTTTTTTGACTGTGAAACATCAGTCTGCTAGTGTAATCTAATTGCAGTTGCCTGCCAGCGTGTGTGCCAGGCTCACAGCGTATACTGTGCCCACTTGCTCAGTGCCACCACTCATATCTGGTGTAACAGTAGTGTAAATTTAAAAAAAAAAAAATTTTGACTGTGAAACATCAGTCTGCTAGTGTAATCTAATTGCAGTTGCCTGCCTGCCAGAGTGTGTTCCAGGCCCACTTGCCCAGTGCCACCACTCATATCTGTTGTAACAGTAGTGTAAATTTAAAAAAAAAAAACTTTTTTGACTGTGAAACATCAGTCTGCTTGTGTAATCTAATTGCAGTTGCTTGCCTGCCAACGTGTGTGCCAGGCCCACTTGCCCAGTCCCACCACTCATATCTGTTGTAACAGTAATGTAAATTTTTAAAAAAAAAACTTTTTTGACTGTGAAACATCAGTCTGCTAGTGTAATCTAATTGCAGTTGCCTGCCTGCCAGCGTGTGTGCCAGGCTCACAGCGTATACTGTGCCCACTTGCCCAGTGCCACTACTCATATCTGGTGTAACAGTAGTGTAAATTTAAAAAAAAAAAACTTTTTTGACTGTGAAACATCAGTCTGCTTGTGTTATCTAATTGCAGTTGCCTGCCTGCCAGCATGTGTGCCAGGCCCACTTGCCCAGTGCCACCACTCATATCTGTTGTAACAGTAGTGTAAATTTAAAAAAAAAACTTTTTCACTGTTAAACATCATTCTGCTAGTGTAATCTAATTGCAGTTGCCTGCCTGCCAGCGTGTGTGCCAGGCTCACAGCGTATACTGTGCCCACTTGCACAGTACCACCACTCATATCTGGTGTAACAGTAGTGTAAATTTAAAAAAAAAAAACTTTTTTGACTGTGAGACATCAGTCTGCTTGTGTTATCTAATTGCAGTTGCCTGCCTGCCAGCGTGTGTGCCAGGCCCACTTGCCCAGTGCCACCACTCATATCTGTTGTAACAGTAGTGTAAATTTAAAAAAACAAAACTTTTTTGACTGTGAAACATCAGTCTGCTAGTGTAATCTAATTGCAGTTGCCTGCCTGCCAGCGTGTGTGCCAGGCTCACAGCGTATTCTGTGCCCAATTGCTCAGTGCCACCACTCATATCTGGTGTAACAGTAGTGTAAATTTAAAAAAATACTTTTTTGACTGTGAAACATCAGTCTGCTAGTGTAATCTAATTGCAGTTGCCTGCCTGCCTACCAGAGTGTGTGCCAGGCCCACTTGCCCAGTGCCACCACTCATATCTGGTGTTACAGTAGTGTAAATTTAAAAAAAAAAAATTCTGACTGTGAAACATCAGTCTGCTAGTGTAATCTAATTGCAGTTGCCTGCCTGCCAGCATGTGTGCCAGGCCCACTTGCCCAGTGCCACCACTCATATCTGGTGTAACAGTAGTGTAAATTTAAAAAAAAAAAAACTTTTTTGACTGTGAAACATCAGTTTGCTAGTGTAATCTAATTGCAGTTGCCTGCCAGCGTGTGTGCTAGGCCCACTTGCCCAGTTCCACCACTCATATCTGGTGTAACAGTAGTGTAAATTTAAAAAAAAAAAAAATGTTTTGACTGTGAAACATCAGTCTGCTAGTGTAATCTAATTGCAGTTGCCTGCCTGCCAGCGTGTGTGCCAGGCCCACTTGCCAAGTGCCACCACTCATATCTAGTGTAACAGTAGTGTCAATTTAAAAAAAAAAACTTTTTTTTGACTGTGAAACATCAGTCTGCTTGTGTAATCTAATTGCAGTTGCCTGCCTGCCAGCGTGTGTGCCAGGCCCACTTGCCAACAAGTGCAACCAATCATATTTGTTGTAACAGTAGTGTAAAACATTTAAAAAAAAAACTTTTTTGACTGTGAAACATCAGTCTGCTAGTGTAATCTATTTGCAGTTGCCTGCCTGCCAGCGTGTGTGCCAGGCCCACTTGGCCAGTGCCACCACTCATATCTGGTGTAACAGTAGTGTAAATTTAAAAAAACAAACTTTTTTGACTGTGAAACATCAGTCTGCTAGTGTAATCTAATTGCAGTTGCCTGCCTGCCAGCGTGTGTGCCAGGCCCACTTGCCCAGTGCCACCACTCATATCTGGTGTAACAGTAGTGTAAATTAAAAAAAAAACAACTTTTTTGACTGTGAAACATCAGTCTGCTAGTGTAATCTAATTGCAGTTGCCTGCCTACCAGCGTGTGTGCCAGGCTCACAGCGTATACTGTGCCCACTTGCCCAGTGCCACCACTCATATCTGGTGTAACAGTAGTGTAAATTAAAAAAAATAAAACTTTTTTGACTGTGAGACATCAGTCTGCTTGTGTTATCTAATTGCAGTTGCCTGCCTGCCAGCGTGTGTGCCAGGCCCACTTGCCCAGTGCCACCACTCATATCTGTTGTAACAGTAGTGTAAATTTAAAAAAAAAACTTTTTTGACTGTGAAACATCAGTCTGCTAGTGTAATCTAATTGCAGTTGCTTGCCTGCCAGCGTGTGTGCCAGGCTCCACAGCGGTTTATTCTGTGCCCACTGCTCAGTGCCACCACTCATATCTGGTTGTAACAGTAGTGTAAATTAAAAAAAAAAAAAATTTGACTGTGAAACATCAGTCTGCTAGTGTAATCTAATTGCAGTTGCCTGTCTGCCAGAGTGTGTGCCAGGCCCACTTGCCCAGTGCCACCACTCATATCTGGTGTAACAGTAGTGTAAATTAAAAAAAAAAAACTTTTTTGACTGTGAAACATCAGTCTGCTTGTGTAATCTAATTGCAGTTGCCTGCCTGCCAACGTGTGTGCCAGGCCCACTTGCCCAGTCCCACCACTCATATCTGTTGTAAACAGTAGTGTAAATTTTTAAAAAAAAAACTTTTTTTGACTGTGAAACATCAGTCTGCTAGTGTAATCTAACTGCAGTTGCCTGCCTGCCAGCGTGTGTGCCAGGCCCACTTGCCCAGTGCCACCACTCATATCTGGTTGTAACAGTAGTGTAAATTAAAAAAAAAAAACTTTTTTGACTGTGAAACATCAGTCTGCTTGTGTTAATCTAATTGCAGTTGCCTGCCTGCCAACGTGTGTGCCCGGCCCACTTGCCCAGTCCCACCACTCATATCTGTTGTAACAGTAGTGTAAATTTTTTTAAAAAAAACTTTTTTGACTGTGAAACATCAGTCTGCTAGTGTAATCTAACTGCAGTTGCCTGCCTGCCAGCGGTGTGGCCAGGCCCACTTGCCCAGTGCCACCACTCATATCTGTTGTAACAGTAGTGTAAATTTAAAAAAAAAACTTTTTTCACTGTGAAACATCATTCTGCTAGTGTAATCTAATTGCAGTTGCCTGCCTGCCACCGCGTGTGTGCCAGGCTCACAGCGTATACTGTGCCCACTTGCCCAGTACCACCACTCATATCTGGTGTAACAGTAGTGTTAAATTTAAAAAAAAAACTTTTTTGACTGTGAAACATCAGTCTGCTAGTGTAATCTAATTGCAGTTGCCTGCCTGCCAGCGTAGTGTGCCAGCTCACAGCGTATACTGTGCCCACTTGCCCAGTACCAACCACTCATATCTGGTGTAACAGTAGTGTAAATTTTAAAAAAAAACTTTTTTGACTGTGAACATCAGTCTGCTTGTGTTATCTAATTGCAGTTGCCTGCCTGCCAGCGTGTGTGCCAGGCTCACAGCGTATACTGTGCCCACTTGCCCGGTACCACCACTCATATCTGGTGTAACAGTAGTGTAAATTTAAAAAAAAAACTTTTTGACTGTGAGACATCAGTCTGCTTGTGTTATCTAATTGCAGTGGCCTGCCTGCCAAGCGTGTGTGCCAGGCCCACTTGCCCAGTGCCACCACTCATATCTGTTGTAACAGTATGTAAATTTAAAAAAAAAACTTTTTTGACTGTGAAAACATCAGTCTGCTAGTGTAATCTAATTGCAGTTGCCTGCCAGCGTGTGTGCCAGGCTCACAGCGTATACTGTGCCCACTTGCTCAGTGCCACCACTCATATCTGGTGTAACAGTAGTGTAAATTTAAAAAAAAAAAATTTTTGACTGTGAAACATCAGTCTGCTAGTGTAATCTAATTGCAGTTGCCTGCCTGCCTGCCAGAGAGTGTTCCAGGCCCACTTGCCCAGTGCCACCACTCATTTCTGGTATAACAGTAGTGTAAATTTAAAAAAAAAACTTTTTTGACTGTGAAACATCAGTCTGCTTGTGTAATCTAATTGCAGTTGCTTGCCTGCCAACGTGTGTGCCAGGCCCACTTGCCCAGCTCCCACCACTCATATCTGTTGTAAAAGTAATGTAAATTTTAAAAAAAAAAACTTTTTTGACTGTGAAACATCAGTCTGCTAGGTGTAATCTAATTGCAGTTGCCTGCCCTGCCAGCGTGTGTGCCAGCCGCTCACAGCGTATACTGTGCCCACTTGCCCAGTGCCACTACTCATATCTGGTGTAACAGTAGTGTAAATTTAAAAAAAAAAAACTTTTTTGACTGTGAAACATCAGTCTGCTTGTGTTATCTAATTGCAGTTGCCTGCCTGCCAGGCATGTGTGCCAGGCCCACTTGCCCAGTGCCACCACTCATATCTGTTGTAACAGTAGTGTAAATTTAAAAAAAAAAACTTTTCACTGTTAAACATCATTCTGCTAGTGTAATCTAATTGCAGTTGCCTGCCTGCCAGCGGTGTGTGCCAGGCTCACAGCGTATACGGTGCCCACTTGCACAGTACCTCCACTCATAATCTGGTGTAACAGTAGTGTAAATTTAAAAAAAAAAAACTTTTTTGACTGTGAGACATCAGTCTGCTTGTGTTATCTAATTGCAGTTGCCTGCCTGCCAGCGTGTGTGCCAGGGCCCACTTGCCCAGTGCCACCACTCATATCTGTTGTAACAGTAGTGTAAATTTAAAAAAACAAAACTTTTTTGACTGTGAAACATCAGTCTGCTAGTGTAATCTAATTGCAGTTGCCTGCCTGCCAGCGTGTGTGGCCAGGCATCACAGCGTATACTGTGCCAATTGCTCAGTGCCACCACTCATATCTGGTGTAACAGTAGTGTAAAATTTAAAAAAATACTTTTTTGACTGTGAAACATCAGTCTGCTAGTGTAATCTAATTGCAGTTGCCTGCCTGCCTGACCAGAGTGTGTGCCGGCCCACTTGCCCAGTGCCACCACTCATATCTGGTGTAACAGTAGTGTAAATTTAAAAAAAAAAAACTTTTTTTGACTGTGAAACATCAGTCTGCTTGTGTAATCTAATTGCAGTTGCCTGCCTGCCAACGTGTGTGCCAGGCCCACTTGCCAGTGCCACCACTCTATCTGTTGTAACAGTAGTGTAATTTTTTTTAAAAAAAAACTTTTTGACTGTGAAACATCAGTCTGCTAGTGTAATCTAATTGCAGTTGCCTGCCTGCCAGCGTTGTGTGCCAGGCTCTCACAGCATATACTGTGCCCACTTGCCCAGTGCCACCAACTCATATCTGGTGTTACAGTAGTGTACATTTAAAAAAAAAAACTTTTTTGACTGTGAAACATCAGTCTTCTTGTGTTATCTAATTGCAGTTGCCTGCCTGCCAGCGTGTGTGCCAGGCCCACTTGCCCAGTGCCACCACTCATATCTGTTGTAACAGTAGTGTAAATTTTTTTTAAAAAAAAATGTTTTGACTGTGAAACATCAGTCTGCTAGTGTAATCTAATTGCAGTTGACCTGCCTGCCAGCGTGTGTGCCAGGCCCACTTGCCAAGTGCCACCACTCATAACTGGTGTAACAGTAGTGTCAATTTAAAAAAAAAAACTTTTTTTGACTGTGAAACATCAGTCTGCTTGTGTAATCTAATTGCAGTTGCCTGCCTGCCAGCGTGTGTGCCAGGCCCACTTGGGCCAGTGCCACCACTCATATCTGGTGTAACAGTAGTGTAAATTTAAAAAAACAAACTTTTTTTGACTGTGAAACATCAGCTCTGCTTGTGTAATCTAATTGCAGTTGCCTGCCTGCCAGCGTGTGTGCCAGGCCCACTTGCCCAGTGCCACCACTCATATCTGGTGTAACAGTAGTGTAAATTAAAAAAAAAAAAACTTTTTGACTGTGTAACATCAGTCTGCTAGTGTAATCTAATTGCAGTTGCCTGCCTGCCAGCGTGTGTGCCAGGCCCACTTGCCCAGTGCCACCACTCATATCTGGTGTAACAGTAGTGTAAATTAAAAAAAACAAAACTTTTTTGACTGTGAAACATCAGTCTGCTAGTGTAATCTAATTGCAGTTGCCTGCCTGCCTGCCAGCATGTGTGCCAGGCCCACTTGCCCAGTGCCACCACTCATATCTGGTGTAACAGTAGTGTAAATTTAAAAAAAAAAACTTTTTTGACTGTGAAACATCAGTTTGCTAGTGTAATCTAATTGTAGTTGCCTGCCAGCGTGTGTGCTAGGCCCACTTGCCCAGTTCCACCACTCATATCTGGTGTAACAGTAGTGTAAATTTAAAAAAAAAAACTTTTTTCACTGTGAAACATCAGTCTGCTAGTGTAATCTAATTGCAGTTGCCTGCCTGCCAGCGTGTGTGCCAGGCTCACAGCGTATACTGTGCCCACTTGCCCAGTACCACCACTCATATCTGGTGTAACAGTAGTGTAAAATTTAAAAAAAAAAAACTTTTTTGACTGTGAAACATCAGTCTGCTTGTGTTATCTAATTGCAGTTGCCTGCCTGCCAGCGTGTGTGCCAGGCCCACTTGCCCAGTGCCACCACTCATATCTGTTGTAACAGTAGTGTAAATTTAAAAAAACAACACTTTTTTGACTGTGAAACATCAGGTCTGCTAGTGTAATCTAATTGCAGTTGCCTGCCTGCCAGCGTGTGTTGCCAGGCTCACAGGCGTATACTGTGCCCAATTGCTCAGTGCCACCACTCATATCTGGTGTAACAGTAGTGTAAAGTTTAAAAAAATACTTTTTGACTGTGAAACATCAGTCTGCTAGTGTAATCTAATTGCAGTTGCCTTGCCTGCCTACCAGAGTGTGTGCCAGGCCCACTTGCCCAGTGCCACCACTCATATCTGGTGTAGACAGTAGTGTAAATTTAAAAAAAAAAAACTTTTTTGACTGTGAAACATCAGTCTGCTTGTGTAATCTAATTGCAGTTGCCTGCCTGCCAACGTGTGTGCCAGGCCAACTTGCCCAGTGCCACCACTCATATCTGTTGTAACAGTAGTGTAATTTTTTTAAAAAAAAAACTTTTTTTGACTGTGAAACATCAGGTCTGCTAGTGTAATCTAATTGTCAGTTGCCTGCCTGCCAGCGTGTGTGCCAGGCTCACAGCATATACTGTGCCCACTTGCCAGTGCCCCACTCATATCTGGTGTAACAGTAGTGTAAATTTAAAAAAAAAAACTTTTTTGACTGTGAAACATCAGTCTGCTTGTGTTATCTAATTGCAGGTTGCCTGCCTGCCAGCGTGTGTGCCAGGGCCCACTTGCCCAGTGCCACCACTCATATCTGTTGTAACAGTAGTGTAAAATTTGTTTTAAAAAAAAAATGGTTTTGACTGTGAAACATCAGTCTGCTAGTGTAATCTAATTGCAGTTGCCTGCCAGCGTGTGTGCAGGCCCACTTGCCAAGTGCCACCACTCATATCTGTGTAACAGTAGTGTCAATTAAAAAAAAAACTTTTTTTGACTTGTGAAACATCAGGTCTGCTTGTGTAATCTAATTGCAGTTGCCTGCCTGCCAGCGTGTGTTGCCAGGCCCACTTGGCCAGTGCCACCACTCATATCTGGTGTAACAGTAGTAGGAAAATTTAAAAAAAAACAAACTTTTTTGACTGTGAAAACATCAGTCTGCTTGTTGTAATCTAATTGCAGTTGCCTGCCTGCCAGCGTGTGTGCCAGGGCCCACTTGCCCAGTGCCACCACACATATCTGGTGTAAACAGTAGTGTAAATTAAAAAAAACAAAACTTTTTTGACTGTGAAACTTCAGTCTGCTAGTGTAATCTAATTGCAGTTGCCTGCCTGCCAGCGTGTGTGCCAGGCCCACTTGCCCAGTTGCCACCACTCATATCTGGTGTAACAGTAGTGTAAATTAAAAAAAACAAAACTTTTTTTGACTGTGAAACATCAGTCTGCTAGTGTAATCTAATTGCAGTTGCCTGCCTGCCTGCTAGCATGTGTGCCAGGCCCACTTGCCCAGTGCCACCACTCATATCTGGTTGTAACAGTAGTGTAAATTTAAAAAAAAAAACTTTTTTGACTGTGTGAAACATCAGTTTGCTAGTGTAATCTAATTGTAGTTGCCTGCCAGCGTGTGTGCTAGGCCCACCTTGCCCAGTTCCACCACTCATATCTGGTGTAACAGTAGTGTAAAATTAAAAAAAAAAACTTTTTTTCACTGTGAAACAATCAGTCCTGCTAGTGTAATCTAATTGCAGTTGCCTGCCTGCCAGCGTGGTGTGTGCCAGGGCTCACAGCGTATACTGTGCCCACTTGCCCAGTACCAACCAATCATATCTGGTGTAACAGTAGTGTAAATTTAAAAAAAAAAACTTTTTGACTGTGAGACATCAGTCTGCTTGTGTTATCTAATTGCAGTTGCCTGCCCTGCCTGCCAGCGGTGTGTGCCAGGCCCACTTGCCCAGTGCCACCACTCATATCTGTTGTAACAGTAGTGTAAAATTTAAAAAAAAACTTTTTTGACTGTGAAAACATCAGTCTGCTAGTGTAATCTAATTGCAGTTGCCTATCTGCCAGAGTGTGTGCCAGGCCCACTTGCCCAGTGCCACCACTCATATCTGGTGTAACAGTAGTGTAAAATTAAAAAAAAAAAAACTTTTTTGACTGTGAAACATCAGTCTGCTTGTGTAATCTAATTGCAGTTGCCTGCCTGCCAACGTGTGTGCCAGGCCCCACTTGCCCAGTCCCACCACTCATATCTGTTGTAACAGTAGTGTAAATTTTTTTTAAAAAAAACTTTTTTGACTGTGAAACATCAGTCTGCTAGTGTAAATCTAACTGCAGTTGCCTGCCTGCCAGCGTGTGTGCCAGGCTCACAGCGTATACTGTGCCCACATGCCCATTGCCACCACTCATATCTGGTGTAACAGTAGGTAAATTTAAAAAAAAAAACTTTTTTTGACTGTGAAACTTCCAGTCTGCTTGTGTTATCTAATTGCAGTTGCCTGCCTGCCAGAGTGTGTGCCAGGCCCACTTGCCCAGTGCCACCACTCATATCTGTTTGTAACAGTAGTGTAAATTTAAAAAAAAAAACTTTTTTCACTGTGAAACATCATTCTGCTAGTGTAATCTAATTGCAGTTGCCTGCCTGCCAGCGTGGTGTGCCAGGCTCACAGCGTATACTGTGCCCACTTCTTCCCAGTACCACCACTCATATCTGGTGTAACAGTAGTGTAAATTTAAAAAAAAAAACTTTTTTGACTGTGAAACATCAGTCTGCTAGTGTTATCTAATTGCAGTTGCCTGCCTGCCAGCGTGTGTGCCAGGCTCACAGCGTATACTGTGCCCACTTGCCCAGTACCACCACTCATATCTGGTGTTACAGTAGTGTACATTTAAAAAAAAATACTTTTTTGACTGTGAGACATCAGTCTGCTTGTGTTATCTAATTGCAGTTGCCTGCCTGCCCAGCGTGTGTGCCAGCGTCACAGCGTATACTGTGCCCACTTGCCCGGTACCTACCACTCATATCTGGGTGTAACAGTAGTGTAAATTTAAAAAAAAAAACTTTTTTGACTGTGAGACATCAGTCTGCTTGTGTTATCTAATTGCAGTGGCCTGCTGCCAGCGTGTGTGCCAGGGCCCACTTGCCCAGTGCCACCACTCATAACTGTTGTAACAGTAGTGTAAATTTAAAAAAAAAACTTTTTTGACTGTGAAACATCAGTCTGCTAGTGTAATCTAATTGCAGTTGCCTGCCTGCCAGCGTGTGTGCCAGGCTCACAAGCGTATACTGTGCCACTTGCTCAGTGCCACCACTCATATCTGGTGTAACAGTAGTGTAAATTTAAAAAAAAAAAAAATTTTGACTGTGAAAACATCAGTCTGCTAGTGTAATCTTAATTGCAGTTGCCTATCTGCCAGAGTGTGTGCCAGGCCCACTTGCCCAGTGCCACCACTCATATCTGGTGTAACAGTAGTGAAATTAAAAAAAAAAAAAACTTTTTTTGACTGTGAAACATCAGTCTGCTAGTGTAAATCTAATTGCAGTTGCCTGCCTGCCTGCCAGCATGTGTGCCAGGCCCACTTGCCCAGTGCCACCACTCATATCTGGTGTAACAGTAGTGTAAATTTAAAAAAAAAAAAAACTTTTTTTGACTGTGAAACATCAGTTTGCTAGTGTAATCTAATTGTAGTTGCCCTGCCAGCGTGTGTGCTAGGCCACTTGCCAGTTCCACCACTCATATCTGGTGTAACAGTAGTGTAAATTTAAAAAAAAAAACTTTTTTTCACTGTGAAACATCAGTCTGCTAGTGTAATCTAATTGCAGTTGCCTGCCTGCCAGCGTGTGTGCCAGGCTCACAGCGATACTGTGCCCACTTGCCCAGTACCACCACTTCATATCTGGTGTAAACAGTAGTGTAAATTTAAAAAAAAAAACTTTTTTGACTGTGAGACATCAGTCTGCTTGTGTTATCTAATTGCAGTTGCCGTCCTGCCAGCGTGTGTGCCAGGCCCACTTGCCCAGTGCCACCACTCATATCTGTTTGTAACAGTAGTGTAATTTAAAAAAAAAAATTTTTTGACTGTGAAACATCAGTCTGCTAGTGTAATCTAATTGCAGTTGCCATCTGCCAGAGTGTGTGCCAGGCCCACTTGCCCAGTGCCACCACTCATATCTGGTGTGAACAGTAGTGTAAATTAAAAAAAAAAACTTTTTTGACTGTGAAACATCAGTCTGCTTGTGTAATCTATTGCAGTTGCCTGCCTGCCAAACGTGTGTGCCAGGCCCACTTGCCCAGTCCACCCACATATCTGTTGTAACAGTAGTGTAAATTTTTTTTAAAAAAACTTTTTTGACTGTGAACATCAGTCTGCTAGTGTAATCTAACTGCAGTTGCCTGCCTGCCAGCGTGTGTGCCAGGCTCACAGCGTATACTGTGCCCACTTTGCCCATTGCCACCACTCATATTCTGGTGTAACAGTAGTGTAAATTTAAAAAAAAAAACTTTTTGACTGTGAAACATCAGTCTGCTTGTGTTATCATAATTGCAGGTTGCCTGCCTGCCAGAGTGTGGTGCCAGGCCCACTTGCCCAGTGCCTCCACTCATATCTGTTGTAACAGTAGTGTAAATTTAAAAAAAAAACTTTTTCACTGTGAAACATCATTCTGCTAGTGTAATCTAATTGCAGGTTGCCTGCCTGCAGCGTGTGTGCCAGGACTCACAGCGTATACTGTGCCCACTTGCCAGTACCACCACTCATATCTGGTGTAACAGTAGTGTAAATTTTAAAAAAAAAAAACTTTTTTGACTGTGAACATCAGTCTGCTAGTGTAATCTAATTGCAGTTGCCTGCCTGCCAGCGTGTGTGCCCAGGCTCACAGCGTATACTCGTGCCCACTTGCCCAGTAACCACCACTCATATCTGGGTGTTAACAGTAAGTGTAAATTTAAAAAAAAACTTTTTTGACTGTGAGACATCAGTCTGCTTGTGTTATCTAATTGCAGTTGCCTGCCTGCCAGCGTGTGTGCCAGGCTCACAGCGTATACTGTGCCACTTGCCCTGTACCACCACTCATATCTGGTGTAACAGTAGGTGTAAAATTTAAAAAAAAAACTTTTTTGACTGTGAGACATCAGTCTGCTTGTGTTATCTAATTGCAGTGGCCTGCCTGCCAGCGTGTGTGCCAGGTCCCACTTGACCCAGTGCCACCACTCATATCTGTTGTAACAGTAGTGTAAATTTAAAAAAAAAAACTTTTTGACTGTGAAACATCAGTCTGCTAGTGTAATCTAATTGCAGTTGCCTGCCTGCCAAGGTGTGTGCCAGGCTCACAGCGTATACTGTGCCCACTTGCTCAGTGCCACCCACTCATATCTGGTGTAACAGTAGTGTAAATTTAAAAAAAAAAAAATTTTGACTGTGAAACATCAGTCTGCTAGTGTAATCTAATTGCAGTTGCCTATCTGCCAGAGTGTGTGCCAGGCCCACTTGCCCAGTGCCACCACTCATATCTGGTGTAACAGTAGTGTAAATTAAAAAAAAAAACTTTTTGACTGTGAAACATCAGTCTGCTTGTGTAATCTAATTGCAGTTGCCTGCCTGCCAACGTGTGTGCCAGGCCCACTTGCCCAGTCCCACCACTCATATCTGTTGTAACAGTAGTGTAAATTTTTTTAAAAAAAACTTTTTTGACTGTGAAACATCAGTCTGCTAGTGTAATCTAACTGCAGTTGCCTGCCTGCCAGCGTGTGTGCCAGGCTCACAGCGTATACTGTGCCCACTTGCCCAGTTCCACCACTCATATCTGGTGTAACAGTAGTGTAAATTTAAAAAAAAAAACTTTTTTGACTGTGAAACATCAGTCTGCTTGTGTTATCTAATTGCAGTTGCCTGCCTGCCAGAGTGTGTGCCAGGCCCACTTGCCCAGTGCCACCACTCATATCTGTTGTAACAGTAGTGTAAATTTAAAAAAAAAAACTTTTTTCACTGTGAAACATCATTCTGCTAGTGTAATCTAATTGCAGTTGCCTGCCTGCCAGCGTGTGTGCCAGGCTCACAGCGTATACTGTGCCCACTTGCCCAGTACCACCACTCATATCTGGTGTAACAGTAGTGTAAATTTAAAAAAAAAAACTTTTTTGACTGTGAAACATCAGTCTGCTAGTGTAATCTAATTGCAGTTGCCTGCCTGCCAGCGTGTGTGCCAGGCTCACAGCGTATACTGTGCCCACTTGCCCAGTACCACCACTCATATCTGGTGTAACAGTAGTGTAAATTTAAAAAAAAAACTTTTTTGACTGTGAGACATCAGTCTGCTTGTGTTATCTAATTGCAGTTGCCTGCCTGCCAGCGTGTGTGCCAGGCTCACAGCGTATACTGTGCCCACTTGCCCTGTACCACCACTCATATCTGGTGTAACAGTAGTGTAAATTTAAAAAAAAAACTTTTTTGACTGTGAGACATCAGTCTGCTTGTGTTATCTAATTGCAGTTGCCTGCCTGCCAGCGTGTGTGCCAGGCTCACAGCGTATACTGTGCCCACTTGCCCTGTACCACCACTCATATCTGGTGTAACAGTAGTGTAAATTTAAAAAAAAAACTTTTTTGACTGTGAGACATCAGTCTGCTTGTGTTATCTAATTGCAGTGGCCTGCCTGCCAGCGTGTGTGCCAGGCCCACTTGCCCAGTGCCACCACTCATATCTGTTGTAACAGTAGTGTAAATTTAAAAAAAAAACTTTTTTGACTGTGAAACATCAGTCTGCTAGTGTAATCTAATTGCAGTTGCCTGCCTGCCAGCGTGTGTGCCAGGCTCACAGCGTATACTGTGCCCACTTGCTCAGTGCCACCACTCATATCTGGTGTAACAGTAGTGTAAATTTAAAAAAAAAAATTTTTTGACTGTGAAACATCAGTCTGCTAGTGTAATCTAATTGCAGTTGCCTGCCTGCCAGAGTGTGTTCCAGGCCCACTTGCCCAGTGCCACCACTCATATCTGGTGTAACAGTAGTGTAAATTTAAAAAAAAAACTTTTTTGACTGTGAAACATCAGTCTGCTTGTGTAATCTAATTGCAGTTGCCTGCCTGCCAACGTGTGTGCCAGGCCCACTTGCCCAGTCCCACCACTCATATCTGTTGTAACAGTAATGTAAATTTTTAAAAAAAAACTTTTTTGACTGTGAAACATCAGTCTGCTAGTGTAATCTAATTGCAGTTGCCTGCCTGCCAGCGTGTGTGCCAGGCTCACAGCGTATACTGTGCCCACTTGCCCAGTGCCACTACTCATATCTGGTGTAACAGTAGTGTAAATTTAAAAAAAAAAAACTTTTTTGACTGTGAAACATCAGTCTGCTTGTGTTATCTAATTGCAGTTGCCTGCCTGCCAGCATGTGTGCCAGGCCCACTTGCCCAGTGCCACCACTCATATCTGTTGTAACAGTAGTGTAAATTTAAAAAAAAAACTTTTTCACTGTTAAACATCATTCTGCTAGTGTAATCTAATTGCAGTTGCCTGTGCCACCACTCATATCTGGTGTAACAGTAGTGTAAATTTAAAAAAAAAAACTTTTTTGACTGTGAAACATCAGTCTGCTTGTGTAATCTAATTGCAGTTGCCTGCCTGCCAACGTGTGTGCCAGGCCCACTTGCCCAGTGCCACCACTCATATCTGTTGTAACAGTAGTGTAATTTTTAAAAAAAAAAACTTTTTTGACTGTGAAACATCAGTCTGCTAGTGTAATCTAATTGCAGTTGCCTGCCTGCCAGCGTGTGTGCCAGGCTCACAGCATATACTGTGCCCACTTGCCCAGTGCCACCACTCATATCTGGTGTAACAGTAGTGTAAATTTTAAAAAAAAAACTTTTTTGACTGTGAAACATCAGTCTGCTTGTGTTATCTAATTGCAGTTGCCTGCCTGCCAGCGTGTGTGCCAGGCCCACTTGCCCAGTGCCACCACTCATATCTGTTGTAACAGTAGTGTAAATTTAAAAAAAAAAAAAATGTTTTGACTGTGAAACATCAGTCTGCTAGTGTAATCTAATTGCAGTTGCCTGCCTGCCAGCGTGTGTGCCAGGCCCACTTGCCAAGTGCCACCACTCATATCTAGTGTAACAGTAGTGTCAATTTAAAAAAAAAAACTTTTTTTGACTGTGAAACATCAGTCTGCTTGTGTAATCTAATTGCAGTTGCCTGCCTGCCAGCGTGTGTGCCAGGCCCACTTGCCAACAAGTGCAACCAATCATATTTGTTGTAACAGTAGTGTAAAACATTTAAAAAAAAACTTTTTTGACTGTGAAACATCAGTCTGCTAGTGTAATCTATTTGCAGTTGCCTGCCTGCCAGCGTGTGTGCCAGGCCCACTTGGCCAGTGCCACCACTCATATCTGGTGTAACAGTAGTGTAAATTTAAAAAAACAAACTTTTTTGACTGTGAAACATCAGTCTGCTTGTGTAATCTAATTGCAGTTGCCTGCCTGCCAGCGTGTGTGCCAGGCCCACTTGCCCAGTGCCACCACTCATATCTGGTGTAACAGTAGTGTAAATTAAAAAAAAAAAAACTTTTTTGACTGTGAAACATCAGTCTGCTAGTGTAATCTAATTGCAGTTGCCTGCCTACCAGCGTGTGTGCCAGGCTCACAGCGTATACTGTGCCCACTTGCCCAGTGCCACCACTCATATCTGGTGTAACAGTAGTGTAAATTTAAAAAAAAAAAAACTTTTTTGACTGTGAAACATCAGTCTGCTTGTGTAGTCTAATTGCAGTTGCCTGCCTGCCAGCGTGTGTGCCAGGCTCACAGCGTATACTGTGCCCACTTGCCCAGTGCCACCACTCATATCTGGTGTAACAGTAGTGTAAATTTTTTAAAAAAAAACTTTTTTGAGTGTGAAACATTACTCTGCTTGTGCAATCAGTGTGTGTGCCAGGCCCACTTGCCCAGTGCTACCACTCATATCTGGTGTAACAGTAGTGTAAATTAAAAAAAAAAAAAACTTTTTTGACTGTGAAACATCAGTCTGCTTGTGTAATCTAATTGCAGTTGCCTGCCTGCCAGCGTGTGTGCCAGGCTCACTTGCCCAGTGCCACCACTCATATCTGGTGTAACAGTAGTGTAAATTTTAAAAAAAAACTTTTTTGACTGTGAAACATCAGTCTGCTAGTGTAATCTAATTGCAGTTGCCTGCCAGCGTGTGTGCCAGGCTCACAGCGTATACTGTGCCCACTTGCCCAGTGCCACCACTCATATCTGGTGTAACAGTAGTGTAAATTTAAAAAAAAAAACTTTTTTGACTGTGAAACATCAGTCTGCTTGTGTAATCTAATTGCAGTTGCCTGCCTGCCAGCTTGTGTGCCACTGCCAGGCTCACAGTGTATACTGTGCCCACTTGCCCAGTGCTACCACTCATATCTTGTTTAATAGTAGTGTAAGTGTACATTTAAAAAAAAAAAAACTTTTTGGACTGTGAAACATCAGTCTGCTTTTTTGTGTCAGGCTCACAACGTATACTGTGCCCACTTGCCCAGTGGCACCACTCATATCTTGTTTAATAGTAGTGTAAGTGTACATTTAAAAAAAAAACTTTTTGGACTGTGAAACATCAGTCTGCTTTTTTGTGTCAGGCTCACAGCATATACTGTGCCCACTTGCCCAGTGGCACCACTCATATCTTGTTTAATAGTAGTGTAAGTGTACATTTAAAAAAAACAAAACGTTTTGGACTGTGAAACATCAGTCTGCTTTTTTGTGTCAGGCTCGCAGCATATACTGTGCCCACTTGCCCAGTGCCACCACTCATATCTTGTTTAATAGTAGTGTAAGTGTACATTTAAAAAAAACAAAAACTTTTTGGACTGTGAAACATCAGTATGCTTTTTTGTGTCAGGCTCACAGCGTATACTGTGCCCACTTGCCCAGTGGCACCACTCATATCTTGTTTAATAGTAGTGTAAGTGTACATTTAAAAAAAAAAAAAAACTTTTTGGACTGTGAAACATCAGTATGCTTTTTTGTGTCAGGCTCACAGCGTATACTGTGCCCACTTGCCCAGTGGCACCACTCATATCTTGTTTAATAGTAGTGTAAGTGTACATTTAAAACAAAAAAAACGTTTTGGACTGTGAAACATCAGTCTGGTTTTTTGTTTCAGGTTCACAGCATATACTGTGCCCACTTGCCCAGTGCCACCACTCATATCTTGTTTAATAGTAGTGTAAGTGTACATTTAAAAAAAAAATGACAGGCAGAGGCAAGCCACCCCGCAGGTACCATCGCGGTCGTGGTGCTGTGATTCCCTTTGGCCCTTGAATAATGCCCAGTGTTCAGAGGCCACGTATCATGAACTCGAAAAGTTCTGAGGACATAGTTGACTTTTTAACACAGGACACCCAATCTTCTATAGCTTCCGCTCCGAACCTTGACGCACCATCCTCCTCCAGCTTATCTTCAGGCACCTCTCAAGTTACCACTCGCCCGCCTGCCGCCACCACCAACACTAGCACCACATCCGCTTCACTTGATCTGTCAGAGGAGTTATTTACACATCAGTTGGAAGAAATGAGTGATGCGCAACCATCATTGACAGAGGATGTAGATAACAGTGATATGTCTCAGTCAGGCAGCATTACAGACATGGATGTACGGTGTGATGATGATGATGTTGTACCCGCTGCTGCTTCCTTTGTTGATTTGTCAGATACAAGTGAAGCGGTTGATGATGACGATGCGTCCGTGGATGTCGCGTGGGTGCCCGCTAGAAGAGAAGAAAACAGGGGGAAAGTTCAGATGGGGAGACAGAGAGGAGGAGGAGATGAGTTGGAAGCAGGGGGAGGTCATCGCAAGGAGCTAGTGGCACAGTCAGACAGCATGCATCGGCACCCGGGGTCAGCCAGACAGCACGCCAATCAACGCATGCTGTTGCCACCACCAGAATGCCATCATTGCAGAGCTCAGCAGTGTGGCATTTTTTTGTGTGTCTGCCTCTGACAACAGCGATGCCATTTGCAACCTGTGCCAAAAGAAACTGAGTCGTGGGAAGTCCAACACCCACCTAGGTACAATTGCTTTGCGAAGGCACATGATCGCACATCACAAACGCCTATGGGATCAACACATAAGTACAAGCAGCACACAAACTCAAACCTCCCATCCTCCTCCTGGTCCAGCATCTTCAGCCACGTCAACCACTGCTGTCCTCCTTGCCCCCTCTCAACCATCCGCCACTCCGTCTCTCTTCCGGAGCAGTTCCTGCTCATCTGCCCACAGTCAGGTGTCTGTCAAGGACATGTTTTAGCGTAAGAAGCCAATGTCACAAAGTCACCCCCTTGCCCGGCGTCTGACAGCTGGCTTGTCTGAACTCTTAGCCCGCCAGCTTTTACCATACAAGCTGTTGGAGTCTGAGGCGTACAAAAAATTTGTAGCTATTGGGACACCGCAGTGGAAGGTACCCAGCCGAAATTTCTTTGCACAAAAGGCAATCCCCAACCCGTACTCGATTGTGCGAAAGGAAGTAATGGCATGTCTGGCACATAGTGTTGGGGCAAGGGTCCATCTGACCACTGATACCTGGTCTGCAAAGCATGGTCAGGGCAGGTATATCACCTACACTGCTCATTGGGTAAACCTGCTGACGGCTGCCAAGCATGGAATGCGTGGCTCTGCAGAGGAGTTGGTGACACCGCCACGACTTGCAGGCAGGTCTGCTGCCACCTCCTCTACTCCTCCTACTCCATCCTCTTCCATAACCTCCTCGGCTGAGTCCTCTTCTGCTGCTGTGTCTTGCTCCACGTCAACGGCACCCCCCCAGCTCCCCAGGTACTATTCCACATTCCAGATATGGCAGTGTCACGCCGTCTTGGGGTTGACTTGCCTGAAAGCAGAGAGTCACACCGGACCAGCACTCCTGTCAGCCCTCTATCTATCTATCTATCTATCTATCGTATCTATCAAATGTATCTATTGCATCTATTGATCTGTCTATCTAATCTATGTATCTATCTATCAAATCTATCTATCTTGTGGCCGGACTGTTATCTGACAGCCACTTGTGTTTTGGCCAAATGTCTGTCTGCCAAATATCCATCGGCTAAAAGTCCGGCCACGATTGCACGCGCAGTGCTCCAAATTTGAAGTAGGAAGACTGACCAAGCATCTTTTTCCATCTCCCGGATCATAAAATCCATGCCATATACACGTCCCCTGATAGGGGACGTAACAGGGATTAAACTGATCAGAATAGTACTACTTAACACACCACTCATATCTGGTGGCACAGTAGATTGCAAGCGCAGTGCCCCAAATTTGAAGTGGGAGGACCGACCAAGCATCTTTTTCCATCTCCCGGTTCCTAAAATCCATGCCATATACACGTCCCATGATAGGGGACGTAACAGGGATTAAACTGATCAGAATAGTACTACTTAACACACCACTCATATCTGGTGGCACAGTAGATTGCACGCACAGTGCCCCAAATTTGAAGTGGGAGGACCTACCAAGCATCTTTTTCCATCTCCCGGTTCCTAAAATCCATGCCATATACACGTCCCCTGATAGGGGACGTAACAGGGATTAAACTGATCAGAATAGTACTACTTAACACACCACTCATATCTGGTGGCACAGTAGATTGCATTGAATGTTCTAAAATCTGAAATAGAAAAAGGTTGCAGATATGTGTACAGAAAGGGTAAATCACTAGCTAATATTCTGTCTCCAAGCGATCTAAAAGACAAAGAAAAAAGTACAGGAAGTGCCTGGTTACAAACCAATGGCACATACAATGTGGGAGCAAAAGATGTAGAGCCTGTGGGTATATTAAAGTAACTAAAACATGCAAATCATATACAACAGGAATAGAATACAACACAAAAGGCTGTATCAAATGCTCTACAGACCATGTCATCTACTTGGTAGAATGTACAGAGCACAAAAAACAGTACATTGGAATGACAACTAGGGATGTGAGGACTCGGATTCGAGAACACATCTCTTATATTGAGAATGACGTTTCTTGCTCTGCTCTAGCAGCTCATTTTATTGAAGAGCATGATCAACATTTACAAACATTTAGCTGGTCTGCAATAGAACACATACGTAAATCACACAGAGGGGGTGATAGGCTCAACACCCTTAAAAAACAAGAGGCTTATTGGATCTTCATTTTTAAAACACTGGTCCCAGAGGGATTTAACTCTGAGCACGACATTATAAACTGCTGGGTCTAATTAGATCCAAATAAAATAAAACTGTACACAAACCAATCTTGGTAGACTCTAAAGAATATATAACATGAAACCTACCCCTATCTTCAGTATAAATTAAATACAATCGCCTAGATTTAGAGTTCTGCGGCCAAAGGGGTGCGTTAGCTACGCGTGCTTTTTTCCCCTCCGCACCTTTTAAACAACGCTGGTATTGAGAGTTCTCAGAAGGGTTGCGTTAGGCTCCAAAAAGGGAGCGTACAGGCATATTTACCGCCACCGCAACTCTCAATACCAGCGGTGCTTACGGACGCGGCCAGCTTCAAAAACGTGCTCGTGCACGATTCCCCCATAGGAAACAATGGGGCAGTTTGAGCTGAAAAAAAACAGCGTTTAGCTCCTAACGCAGCCCCATTGTTTCCTATGGGGAAACACTTCCTAAGTCTGCACCTAACACCCTAACATGTACCCCGAGTCTAAACACCCCTAACCTTACACTTATTAACCCCTAATCTGCTGCCCCTGCTATCGCTGACCCCTGCATATTATTTTTAACCCCTAATCTGCCGCTCCGTACACCGCCGCAACCTACGTTATCCCTATGTACCCCTAATCTGCTGCCCCTAACACCGCTGACCCTATATTATAATTATTAACCCCTAATCTGCTGCCCCCAACATCGCCGCCACCTACCTACAATTATTAACCCCTAATCTGCTGACCGGACCTCACCGCTACTATAATAAATGTATTAACCCCTAAAGCTAAGTCTAACCCTAACACTAACACCCCCCTAAGTTAAATATAATTTTATTCTAACGAAATAAAATAATTCTTATTAAATAAATTATTCCTATTTAAAGCTAAATACTTACCTGTAAAATAAACCCTAATATAGCTACAATATAAATAATAATTATATTGTAGCTATTTTAGGATTTATATTTATTTTACAGGCAACTTTGTATTTATTTTAACCAGGTACAATAGCTATTAAATAGTTAAGAACTATTTAATAGCTACCTAGTTAAAATAATTACAAAATTACCTGTAAAATAAATCCTAACCTAAGTTACAATTAAACCTAATACTACACTATCAATAAATTAATTAAATAAACTACCTACAATTATCTACAATTAAATCAACTAAACTAAATTACAAAAAAAAACAAAACACTAAATTACAAAAAAAAAAAAATTACAAGAATTTTAAACTAATTACACCTACTCTAAGCCCCCTAAAAAAATAACAAAGCCCCCCAAAATAAAAAAATGCCCTACCCTATTCTAAAATAAAAATGTAACAGCTCTTTTACCTTATCAGCCCTTAAAAGGGCCCTTTGCGGGGCATGCCCCAAAGAAAAACAGCTCTTTTGCCTGTAAAAAAACATACAATACCCCCCCAACATTACAACCCACCACCCACATACCCCTAATCTAACCCAAACCCCCCTTAAAAAACCTAACACTAAGCCCCTGAAGATCTTCCTACCTTGTCTTCACCACGCCGGGTATCACCGATCCGTCCAGAAGAGGGTCCGAAGTCTTCCTCCTATCCGGCAAGAAGAGGTCCAGAAGAGGCTCCGAAGTCTTCATCCTATCCGGCAAGAAGAGGAGATCTGGACCGGCAAACATCTTCATCCAAGCGGCATCTTCTATCTTCTTCCATCCGGCGCGGAGCGGGACCATCTTGAAGCAGCCGACGCAGATCCATCCTCTTCCAACGACGTCCTAAGTCCGAATGAAGGTTCCTTTAAATGACGTCATCCAAGATGGCATCCCTCGAATTCCTATTGGCTGATAGGATTCTATCAGCCAATCGGAATTAAGGTAGGAAAAATCTGATTGGCTGATTGAATCAGCCAATCAGATTCAAGTTCAATCGGATTGGCTGATCCAATCAGCCAATCAGATTGAGCTCGCATTCTATTGGCTGTTCCGATCAGCCAATAGAATGCAAGCTCAATCGGATTGGCTGATCCAATCAGCCAATCCGATTAAAATTGAATCTGATTGGCTGATTCAATCAGCCAATCAGATTTTTCCTACCTTAATTCCGATTGGCTGATAGAATCCTATCAGCCAATCGGAATTCGAGGGACGCCATCTTGGATGACGTCATTTAAAGGAACCTTCATTCGGACTTAGGACGTCGTTGGAAGAGAATGGATCCGCGTTGGCTGCTTCAAGATGGTCCCGCTCCACGCCGGATGGAAGAAGATAGAAGATGCCGCTTGGATGAAGATGTTTGCAGGTCCGGATCTCCTCTTCTTGCCGGATAGGATGAAGACTTCGGAGCCTCTTCTGGACCTCTTCTTGCCGGATAGGAGGAAGACTTCGGACCCTCTTCTGGACGGATCGGTGATACCCGGCGTGGTGAAGACAAGGTAGGAAGATCTTCAGGGGCTTAGTGTTAGGTTTTTTAATGGGGGTTTGGGTTAGATGAGGGGTATGTGGGTGGTGGGTTGTAATGTTGGGGGGGTATTGTATGTTTTTTTACAGGCAAAAGAGCTGTTTTCTTTGGGGCATGCCCCGCAAAGGGCCCTTTTAAGGGCTGATAAGGTAAAAGAGCTGTTACATTTTTATTTTAGAATAGGGTAGGGCATTTTTTTATTTTGGGGGGCTTTGTTATTTTTTAGGGGGCTTAGAGTAGGTGTAATTAGTTTAAAATTCTTGTAATCTTTTTTTATTTTTTGTAATTTAGTGTTGTTTTTTTTTGTAATTTAGTTTAGTTGATTTAATTGTAGATAATTGTAGATAGTTTAGTTAATTAATTTATTGATAGTTTAGTGTTAGGTTTAATTGTAACTTAGGTTAGGATTTATTTTACAGGTAATTTTGTACTTATTTTAACTAGGTAGCTATTAAATAGTTATTAACTATTTAATAGCTATTGTACCTAGTTAAAAGAAATACAAAGTTGCCTGTAAAATAAATATAAATGCTAAAATAGCTACAATATAATTATTTATTATATTGTAGCTATATTAGGGTTTATTTTACACGTAAGTATTTAGCTTTAAATAGGATTAATTTATTTCATAAGATTTATTTTATTTCGTTAGATTTAAATTATATTTAACTTAGGGGGGGTGTTAGTGTTAGGGTTAGACTTAGCTTTAGGGGTTAATACATTTATTAGAGTAGCAGCGAGGTCCGGTCGGCAGATTAGGGGGTTAATAAGTGTAGTTAGGTAGCGGCAACGTGGGGGGGGGGGCAGATCGGGGGGTTAATAAATATTATGTAAGTGTCGGCGATGTTAGGGGCAGCAGATTAGGGGTACATAGGGATAATGTAGGTTGCGGTGGTGTGCGGTCAGCAGATTAGGGGTTAAAAAAAATGTATTAGAGTGGCGGCGATGTGGGGGGACCTCGGTTTAGGGGTACATAGGTAGTTTATGGGTGTTAGTGTACTTTAGAGCACAGTAGTTAAGAGCTTTATGAACCGGCGTTAGCCCATAAAGCTCTTAAATCCTGACTTTTTTCTGCGGCTGGAGTCTTGTCGTTAGACCCTTTCCTGACTGACTCTAAATACCAGCGGGCGGCCAAAACCAGCGTTAGGACGCCTTAATGCTGGTTTGGACGGCTAACGCAGAACTCTAAATCTAGGCGAATGTATTTGCATTTAATGGAAATATGTACCTCCAGGTTCAAGGTACTGCAATGGGCACAAGGTTTGCTCCCAGCTATGCCAAACTGTTTATGGGTAAATGGGAATACCACTACCTACAGGGGCATAGGCTGGGAGTAAACCTTGTGCTATATAAAAGATACATTCATGACATCCTGATAGTGTGGAAAGGAAGTGAGGAGAGTCTAATATCTTTTTTGGAAGAGATGAACCAAAATGATGTCAACTTAAAATTCACACATACCATTAGCAAACAAATTATCACTTTTCTTGATTTAGACATCTATGTGGAAAATGGCGGAGTGGCCACTAAAAACCATTTCAAGTCCATAGATGCCAATAATTATATCCCCACACATAGCTGCCATCTGAAACGTTGGATTGAGAATATCCCTAAGGGTCAATTTCTCAGAGTAAGAAGAAATTGCTCGAAAATCTCTGATTACAACCAACAAGTGAAAGTATTAGAAAGCAGATTCTTAGAAAAGGGCTATGATTCAGAAATACTAAACAGAACTATCTCAGAAATAAGGAATGTAGAAAGACAAGACCTCTTATCGAAGACACTTAGAACCAAGGATGACACAAGAGACATTTTAAAAGTACCCCTGGTAACTAATTTCAGTTATCATCATAATCTTCTGAAGAAAATTGTCAATTGGCACCTCATTAGATCTGACCCAATTATTGGAGATAAAATTTCAGAATACCCCCAAATTATTTTTCGGAAGGCAACTAATATCAAAAACATATTAGCACCTAGTGATTTTAACAAAAAAGTCCAAAAGTCTAATGACAAAAGTATAGATCTGACAGGGAACAATCTAAGAGGATTTTACCCTTGCTACAGTTGTACAGCCTGTAAACACAGCACCAAATGTAAAACATATATTTCTACTAACACAGGCATAAAACACAACATCAAAGATACCATTAGATGCAGCGATAAAGGGGTCCTATATCTCATTCAGTGCTCCTCTGGCAAACAATATATAGGAGAGACCACCAGGACGCTGAGAACTAGGATCAGGGAGCATCTTAACCTAATAAAGAAAGGAGACCAAGAAACTAGACTGTATGAACATTTCCGGTTAAAGCATCAAAATAATAATGCAAATATTGGGGTATTTGTAAAATCAGGAAACCCTGGCAGGGGGGAGATTATGAGCGCCTACTCTTACGGAAAGAAGCTGAACTTATATATGAGTTACAAACTTTATACCCTAAGGGCTTGAATTCCGAATTGGACCTCAACCCCTTTATTTTAGACTAGACAATATTTTATACTATATATAATATATTTTAGATTTTTATATGTCCAATATTTGATTTAAGATCTATATCTATTATTGAGATCTAATCAAATATGATTTAAGGGTCAATATCGATTTAACAACAAATTCATAGTCTAATTTTTGATCCTTGATACCATTTACTAGATATTGTCTTTAATATTTTTTATATATTTAGAGGAATACCTCATATTGTTTATAACATTCTAGTTGGTATTTAATAAAGGAATATATATCACTAGGTCCTTCCAGATATCATTTAATCAGTTATTATCCGTAACAACTGACCAATCAGTTCCACTTATATTTATTAATTTAGTACATATAGGTGTAGATTCCATACCATTTGGTGAATATTACTCATTAAAAAGTTTTTTTGTCATTACGAAAATCAGATACATATAAAATCACATAATAAATCACCTATCGGATTTATGTTGAATATTTCATTATATAGAAAAATCCAAATGTCTATACATAATGTATAATATATTTAGATTTTTATTTATATTTTAGAGTTGGTTTCTTTAAAGAATGGTATCTAGCACATTTAAAATAACATCCAATATACTCTATGTAAACATTTGTTTTTAATCTATCATACATAAGTATGGAATCTTTATATTCCAGCTGTTTTTAGAATTGTAAAATATAAATTTTATTAACCCTAATACGGATGGTCACCAAATAGCCATATACCTTCCACCTTAATAAGAACTCACCAATTCCACCTTAACAAAGCGAACTATTGATAAAGAGGCTTAATCGCTAAACCAATCAGGGACTACCAACAGATTTATATAGACAATACTAAGTCCATTAAAACAATCTTGAGAAAGCCACGACAAGTGGTGAAACGCGTTGATTGTTGCATCACGGACATATACTTAACTTTGTCTAACATAACACAACTAAAGGATAGCAAAGGATTGCATTGGCACTTCTTTTCCCTTCTACAACATCAAATACGCTCTGCGCAGAGTTGAAGTTTTCCTACCCGGACGGATCTACTTTCTGAGGAGGAAAGACGGGCGTGTGACGTCACCGACTATCTGTGGGGCTGCAACGCTACCTGTGCCAGACGGTGAGTGGACGAGACATACCCACAAACAGACAGGCAGGCACTTAGAGGTAAAGTAGCCGATAGTGCGAGTGAAACACACGACCCACCTACAAGCTATCACATCTTGCTAAACAGGCTACCCTGTATTAACCGAAAAGTACGCAGGAACACATACCAGAAGAACTACTAACCACTATATGGGACAAGTTATTTAGATACGATCTAACTTATATACCAAAAACTTTACCCAACAGTGTGACTTTTTGGATATTTGTACAATAGATCACTCACATTAAATCGATATTTTTTCATTTAACGTGGAATGGTGACAAATCTTATTAGTATTTTATAAATTAAAGAGTGGTGCACTGCTAATATTTCTGTCATTTTAGTCATATTTATGCTTCTTAAGTTTATTATTAGGTGTAATATCATTGCATCTTCAACAAAATAAATATTAATAACATGTTTTGCCAACTTTATAGATTTTATCAAGAAGATTTTTAAATCAAATTGTTTATGACCGGTCATAGATTTGTAACATTGAACATTCTGTGTTTATTACAATAAATGTTTATATATTTTATCTACAAATTAATATATTGATTTTTTTAAATATAATTTGATTTTAGATAGCATTTGTCTTTTTTATTAGTTATATATCAATCCCCTGTTGCTGCTAGCGCACTTTCACCAAACTGTTACACTTTTCTGAGTCTAAACATCCCTAATCTTAGACTTATTAACCCCTAATCTGCCACCCCTGACATCGTCGACACCTACATTATACTTATTAACCCCTAATCTGCCGCCCCCGACATCGCCGACACCTACATTATACTTATTAACACCTAATTCTCTGCCCTGACATCGCCGAAACCTACATTATACTTATTAACCCCTAATCTGCTGCCCCAACATCGCTGACACCTACATAATGTTATTAACCCCTAATCTCCCACCCCCAATGTCTCTGCAACCTACCTACACTTATTAACCCCTAATCTGCCGCCCCCAACGTCGCCGCCACTATACTAAATTTATTAACCCCTAATCCTAACCCTAAGTCTAACCCTAACCCTAACACCCACTAAGTTTATTGTAATTAAAATAAATCTAAATAAAACCTACTATTATTAACTAAATAATTCCTATTTAAAACTAAATACTTACCTGTAAAATAAACCCTAAGATAGCTACAATATAACTAATAGTTACATTGTATATAGCTTAGGGTTTATTTTTTATTTTACAGGCAAGTTTGTATTTATTTTAACTAGGTAGAATAGTTACTAAAAAGTTATTAACTATTTACTAACTACCTAGCTAAAATAAATACAAATTTACCTGTAAAATAAAACCTAACCTGTCTTACACTAACACCTAACCTTACACTACAATTAAATAAATTACATTAATTAAATACAATGAATTAAATTACAAAAAAAACAAACACTAAATTACACAAAATAAAAAAAAGAAATTATCAGATATTTAAACTAATTACACCTAATCTAATAGCCCTATCAAAATACCCCCCCCCATAAAAAAACCCTAGCCTAAACTAAACTGCCAATACCCCTTAAAAGGGCCTTTTGCAGGGCATTGCCCCAAAGAAATCAGTTCTTTTACCTGTAAAATAAAATACAAACAACCCCCAACAGTAAAACCCACCACCCACACAACCAACCCCCCCAAATAAAATCCAAACTAAAAAAACCAAAGCCCCCCATTGCCCTGAAATGGGCATTTGGATGGGCATTGCCCTTAAAAGGGCAATTAGCTCTTTTTCAGTGCCCAAACCCTAACCTAAAAATAAAACCCACCCAATAAACCCTTAGAAAAACCTAACACTAACCCCCGAAGATCCACTTACAGTTTTTGAAAACCCGACATCCATCCTCAACGAAGCCGGCAGAAGTCCTCAACGAATCGGCAGAAGTCTTCATCCAACTGGTTAGAAGTCTCATCCAACCGGGCAGAAGTCTTCATCCAGACGGCATCTTCTATCTTCATCCATCCGGCGAGGAGCGTGTTCATCTTCAAGACATCCGTCATGGAGCATCCTCTTCTTACGACGACTCTTCCAGAATGAAGGTTCCTACAGCCAATCGGAATTAAAGGTGAAAAAATGCAAGGGAAAAATGCAATCAGCCAATAGGATTGAGCTTCAATCCTATTGGCTGATCAAATCAGCCAATAGGATTGAGCTCACATTCTATTGGCTGATTGGAACAGCCAATAGAATGTCAGCTCAATCCTATTGGCTGATTTAATTGTAGTGTAAGGTTCGGTGTTAGTGTAAGACAGGTTAGATTTTATTTTACAGGTAAATTTGTATTTATTTTAGCTAGGTACTTAGTAAATAGTTAATAACTATTTACTTACTAGTCTACCTAGTTAAAATAAATATAAACTTGCCTGTAAAATAAAAATAAAACCTAAGCTAGATGTGTTAGGGTTAGACTTAGGGTTAGGTTTAGGGGTTAATAACTTTAGCATAGTGGCGGCGACATTGGGGGCGAAAGATTAGGGGTTAATAAATGTATGTAGGTGGCAGCGATGTTAGGGGCAGCAGATTAGGGGTTAATAATATTTAACTAGTGTTTGGCGATGCGAGAGTATGGGTGGTTTAGGGGGTTAATATGTTTATTCTAGTGGTGGCGATATCCAGAGCGGCAAATTAGGGGTTAATAATTTTATTTTACTGTTTGCGATGCGGGAGGGCCTCGGTTTAGGGGTTATTAGGTAGTTCATGGGTGTTAGTGTACTTTTTAGCACTTTAGTTATGAGTTTTATGCTATAGCTTTGTAGCGTAAAACTCATAACTACTGACTTTCAGTTTACGGTATGGATCTTGGTGGTATAGGGTGTACCGCTCACTTTTGGCCTCCCAGGCAGACTCGTAATACCGGCGCTATGGAAGTCCCATTAAAAAAGGACTTTTTGAAAGCTGCAGTAGTCACGTTGCGTTAAGGCCAAAAAAGTGTGCGGTGCCCCTAAACCTGCAAGACTCGTAATACCAGCGGTAGTGAAAAAGAGCCTTAACGCTGCTTTTTCACTCATACTGCAAAACTCGTAATCTAGCCGTGTGTCAATTAGATAAAGGAGCAACTCTCCTATTGCAAATACCTAAGTGGAAGATCCCCAAAAATAGGTTCTTTATTATAGTGGTCGTATTGATGGACAGAAAGATAATTGCTAAAATAGGAGAAATAAATCCTTCTTGAATAAATGGGAGCCGTATATTAGGTCTATGAAGGAAGAAACCCAGAATATAATATATAGTGGGATAAAATAAGCAAGCCAAATTGCGTGTCTAAGTGTATATGCAATAATCCATGATTAACAACAGGATCATGATTTATATAATTGTAATCGCTTAAAAAATAATAATCTAAGGCACAAATGTAAATGTATAATTGTAAATGAACTATATATACTATATTAATGTGAATGAACTATATATACTATATTAATGTAAATGAACTATATATACTATATCAATGTGAATGAACTATATATACTATATTAATGTGAATGAACTATATATACTATATTAATGTGAATTAACTATATATACTATATTAATGTAAATGAACTATATATACTATATTAATGTGAAGGAACTATATATACTATATTAATGTAAAGGAACTATATATACTATATTAATGGGAATGAACTATATATACTATATTAATGTAAATGAACTATATATACTATATTAATGTAAAGGAACTATATATACTATATTAATGTAAAGGAACTATATATACTATATTAATGTAAAGGAACTATATATACTATATTAATGTAAATGAACTATATATACTATATTAATGTAAATGAACTATATATACTATATTAATGTAAAGGAACTATATATACTATATTAATGTGAAGGAACTATATATACTATATTAATGTAAAGGAACTATATATACTATATTAATGTAAATGAACTATATATACTATATTAATGTAAATGAACTATATATACTATATTAATGTAAAGGAACTATATATACTATATTAATGTGAATGAACTAGATATACTATATTAATGTAAAGGAACTATATATATTATTTAATGTAAAGGAACTATATATACTATATTAATGTGAATGAACTATATATACTATATTAATGTGAATGAACTATATATACTATATTAATGTAAAGGAACTATATATACTATATTAATGTAAAGGAACTATATATACTATTTTAATGTAAAGGAACTATATATACTATATTAATGTGAATGAACTATACATACTATATTAAAGTGAATGAACTATATATACTATATTAATGTAAAGGAACTATACATACTATATTAATGTGAATGAACTATATATACTATATTAATGTAAAGGAACTATATATACTATATTAATGTAAAGGAACTATATATACTATATTAATGTAAAGGAACTATATATACTATATTAATGTGAATGAACTATATATACTATATTAATGTGAATGAACTATATAAACTATATTAATGTAAATGAACTATATATACTATATTAATGTGAATGAACTATATATACTATATTAATGTAAAGAAACTATATATACTATATTAATGTAAAGGAACTATATATACTATATTAATGTGAATGAACTATATATACTATATTAATGTAAAGGAACTATATATACTATATTAATGTAAAGGAACTATATATACTATATTAATGTAAATGAACTATATATACTATATTAATGTAAATGAACTATATATACTATATTAATATAAAGGAACTATATATACTATATTAATGTAAATGAACTATATCCCTACTATATTAATGTGAATGAACTATATATACTATATTAATGTGAATGAACTATATATACTATATTAATGTAAAGGAACTATATATACTATATTAATGTAAATGAACTATATATACTATATTAATGTAAAGGAACTATATATACTATATTAATGTAAAGGAACTATATATACTATATTAATGTAAAGGAACTATATATACTATATTAATGTGAAGGAACTATATATACTATATTAATGTGAAGGAACTATATATACTATATTAATGTGAATGAACTATATATACTATATTAATGTAAAGGAACTATATATACTATATTAATGTAAAGGAACTATATATACTATATTAATGGGAATGAACTATATATACTATATTAATGTGAATGAACTATATATACTATATTAATGTGAATGAACTATATATACTATATTAATGTAAAGGAACTATAGATACTATATTAATGTAAATAAACTATATATACTATATTAATGTAAATGAACTATATATACTATATTAATATAAAGGAACTATATATACTATATTAATGTAAATGAACTATATCCCTACTATATTAATGTGAATGAACTATATATACTATATTAATGTGAATGAACTATATATACTATATTAATGTAAAGGAACTATATATACTATATTAATGTAAAGGAACTATATATACTATATTAATGTAAATGAACTATATATACTATATTAATGTAAAGGAACTATATATACTATATTAATGTAAATGAACTATATATACTATATTAATGTAAAGGAACTATATATACTATATTAATGTAAATTAACTATATATACTATATTAATGTAAAGGAACTATATATACTATATTAATGTAAAGGAACTATATATACTATATTAATGTGAAGGAACTATATATACTATATTAATGTGAAGGAACTATATATACTATATTAATGTAAAGGAACTATATATACTATATTAATGTAAATGAACTATATATACTATATTAATGTAAAGGAACTATATATACTATATTAATGGGAATGAACTATATATACTATATTAATGGGAATGAACTATATATACTATATTAATGGGAATGAACTATATATACTATATTAATGTAAAGGAACTATATATACTATATTAATGTAAAGGAACTATATATACTATATTAATGGGAATGAACTATATATACTATATTAATGTGAATGAACTATATATACTATATTAATGGGAATGAACTATATATACTATATTAATGTGAATGAACTATATATACTATATTAATGTGAAGGAACTATATATACTATATTAATGTAAAGGAACTATATATACTATATTAATGTAAAGGAACTATATATACTATATTAATGTAAAGGCACTATATATACTATATTAATGTAAATGAACTATATATACTATATTAATGTAAAAGAACTATATATACTATATTAATGTGAATGAACTATATATACTATATTAATGTGAATGAACTATATATACTATATTAATGTAAAGGAACTATATATACTATATTAATGTAAAGGAACTATATATACTATATTAATGTAAAGGAACTATATATACTATATTAATGTGAAGGAACTATATATACTATATTAATGTGAAGGAACTATATATACTATATTAATGGGAATTTTAATGTTTATGTACTGGAAAAAAATTGTTATTCAATAAAGATTTGAAAGAAAAAAAAAGCTACGGTTGCAATGTGTTTAACCCTAATTTGTAAATCTCCAGGGAGTGAGATGCCTCAATGCTGGTGCTTGAAATGCTATTTCAGTTGTATAAATAAAGGAATAAATCTTGAAAAAAAAAAAGAAAGAGCAGCAATTTTAAGCAACTTTCAAATTTAGCCACCAATAAGCAAGCACTACCCAGGTCCTGAACCAAAAATGTGCTGGCTCCTAAGCTTCCATTCCTTTTCAAATAAAGATACCAAGAGAACGAAGAAAAAATGATAATAGGAGTAAATTAGAAAGTTGCTTTAAAAATTTGGTTTCATACCCCTTTAAATAAAATAAAAAAAATCTTAAATAAAAAGGTGTGAAGTTATTTATAAAACAAACTTTATTTGAACAACTTTGCAAGATTTCAGTTGCTATTGTCAGACGGTGACACAAGATTCTTTATAAAGAAAACAGTATCTATTAAAACACAGTTTTTGTACTTTGTCTATTAAAGTAAAAAATGCAAAAGATCTCTGACGCCCGTTCACAAGATTCAGTGCCAAGCAATAACGTCTTGTTCAAGATCACTGCCGAAACAAATGGTGTTTAAAAATACCAAATTAACATCACAAAAATGCTGGTATGAAATAGAAAGAAACATTTTAAGAATGTAATAGCTAAACGACTTTATCTAGAGATTGTGGTTGTGATCTGTTTTCTCGCATTTCCAGCAGATCTCGTTTTCTATACGAGATATTACGTATACAGATACGATATAGATAAAGACTATACAAGAGAAATATAATGAATCCACACCAAAAATTCATACGTAAGATCCAAACTGACGTTGTTGGCTATTTTCAGTGTGTACTATGCTCAAAATAACAGTTTCATTCAACAAGGGGGATGATCGCAAATATATCCAAAGGAGCAGTATCCGCATGTTTCTCGTGTCTTTAGCTGTTAATTGCAATAACTGACAATTGGTCTAGAAAATCTGTGGGGCTAGATTACAGTATCGCGATCACGCTAACTATGCGTGCACATTACAATTTAAAATGAATTGTTTTACCTTAAAAGCTCAAACAAAATGTGCGCTCACTGGATTACTGCGACTGACACCTAGGAGTAATTTATCAAGCAGCGGATGCTCCAATCTATCCCGAAGTTTCCGGGTGGGCCGGGAACTTAAGTTAAGAAGCAGCGGTCGAAAGTCAGAAATACTTGTATATACCTTTTGATCTTCTGATACAAGAATCATAAAAAATTAATAAAATTTATTTTATGGGTTAAATATGGTATATAACAAGGTATTTAATTGTGAGGGGCTATTATGTGTGTGTGCATATATATATGTGTATGTGTGTATATATATATATATATATATATATATATATATGTGTGTGTGTGTGTGTGTGTGTGTGTATATAGTGATATATAGAGATCTGTGTGTGTATAGTGATATATATATATATATATATATATATATTTGTGTGTGTGTGTGTATTTATATATATATAAATATATATATAATATATATATATATGTTGTGTGTGTGGGTGTATATATTATATATATATATATATATAATATATATATATATATATATATATATAACACACAGAGAAAACCCAGCACTCACTTACAAGCTCTCAGCTAATATTTAAAAGCAAATATGGGAAAGGTTAGTCACTGCATCTGGGCCAAATGGGACAAGCTCAGGTACCACGTCAAGGTCCTTTCCAATACCTGAGACCCTAAAACAGCCACACAATGCAAGCTTTCACCCAGACCTGTCTGGGGATAACTGCTTGTGGCTCTGGGGACAGCACAGCTTCCTGTGAGTGCCAGTGGCACCCAGGGCTGAGCATGTTGCAGGGTCATGGGATGTGTACCCGGTCCGGTATGAGAGTGCAGTTCCCTTCCGATGTTTTGTAAATGTCTAGGGGATTACATATTCCTGTGCACCCTTCCCTTGTTTTCAGTTTGTTTGGATTTGAAAGCTTGCATTGTGTGGCTGTTTAGGGTCTCAGGTATTGGAAAGGACCTTGACGTGGTACCTGAGCTTGTCCCATTTGGCCAGATGCGGTGACTAACCTTTCCATTTTTGCTTTTAAATCTTAGCTGAGAGCTTGTAAGTGAGTGCTGGGTTTTCTCTGTGTGTTGTATTAATTTGTTTTGTAATTTTTCCCTATGGTTCTTGCACCCAGACCTGTCTGGGATAACTGCTTGTGGCTCTGGGGACAGCACAGCTTCCTGTGAGTGCCAGTGGCACCCAGGGCTGAGCATGTTGCAGGGTCATGGGATTGTACCCGGTCCGGTATGAGAGTGCAGTTCCCTTCCGTGTTTTGTATATGTCTAGGGTGATTACATATTCCTGTGCACCCTTCCTTGTTTTCAGTTTGTTTGGATTGAAAGCTTGCATTGTGTGGCTGTTTTAGGGTCTCAGGTATTGGAAAGGACCTTGACTGGTACCTGAGCTTGTCCCATTTGGCCAGATGCAGTGACTAACCTTTCCATTTTTGCTTTTAAATCTTAGCTGAGAGCTTGTAAGTGAGTGCTGGGTTTCTCTGTGTGTTGTATTAATTTGTTTTGTAATTTTCCCTATGGTTCTTGCACCCAGACCTGTCTGGGGTTAACTGCTTGTGGCTCTGGGGACAGCACAGCTTCCTGTGAGTGCCAGTGGCACCCAGGGCTGAGCATGTTGCAGGGTCATGGGATGTGTACCCGGTCCGGTATGAGAGTGCAGTTCCCTCCGTGTTTTGTATATGTCTAGGGTGATTACATATTCCTGTGCACCCTTCCCTTGTTTTCAGTTTGTTTGGATTTGAAAGCTTGCATTGTGTGGCTGTTTTAGGGTCTCAGGTATTGGAAAGACCTTGACGTGGTACCTGAGCTTGTCCCATTTGGCCAGATGCGGTGACTAACCTTTCCATTTTTGCTTTTAAATCTTAGCTGAGAGCTTGTAAGTGAGTGCTGGGTTTTCTCTGTGTGTTGTATTAATTTGTTTTGTAATTTTCCCTATGGTTCTTGCACCCAGACCTGTCTGGGGATAACTGCTTGTGGCTCTGGGGACAGCACAGCTTCCTGTAGTGCCAGTGGCACCCAGGGCTGAGCATGTTGCAGGGTCATGGGATGTGTACTCGGTCCGGTATGAGAGTGCAGTTCCTTCCGTGTTTTGTATATGTCTAGGGTGATTACATATTCCTGTGCACCCTTCCCTTGTTTTCAGTTTGTTTGGATTTGAAAGCTTGCATTGTGTGGCTGTTTTTAGGGTCTCAGGTATTGGAAAGGACCTTGACGTGGTACCTGAGCTTGTCCCATTTGGCCAGATGCGGTGACTAACCTTTCCATTTTTGCTTTTAAATCTTAGCTGAGAGCTTGTAAGTGAGTGCTGGGTTTTCTCTGTGTGTTGTATTAATTTGTTTTGTAATTTTCCCTATGGTTCTTGCACCCAACCTGTCTGGGGATAACTGCTTGTGGCTCTGGGGACAGCACAGCTTCCTGTGAGTGCCAGTGGCACCCAGGGCTGAGCATGTTGCAGGGTCATGGGATGTGTACCCGGTCCGGTATGAGAGTGCAGTTCCCTTCCGTGTTTTGTATATATATATATATATATATATATATATATATATATATATTTGTGTGTGTGTGTGTGTGTATAAAATTCATTAAAATTATGGGGGGAGATAAAAAACTGAAATTAAAATCCTCCATGTCTCAAAATTAATCAATGTAAATATTTGCATAGGAAATTAGTACATCTAGGCAAGTATCTGCTTGCTTTCCCCCAGAAATTCTTAATATACGTTTCCAATGCACAAGAGAATTGTGGGTAAGATATGCAAATTAGATAAGCAAATTCTCAGTTTTTTTGCTTCAAAAATACTGTTTTGACACAGCGATCCTTTTAAACAGGAATATGACAGCAAACCAGAAATCACTCACTAGACAGCCTGTTTCGTTCTTTTTGGAAATCATCAGTATGAGATAGATTTCTGGCTGCTGCATTGGAAAAGCTATTTTCATGGTTAAACCAAAATTCATTAAAATTATGGGGGGAGATAAAAAAACTGAAATTAAAATCCTCCATGTCTCAAAATTAAATTAAAAAGGATCGCTGTGTCAAAACAGTATTTTTGAAGCAAAAAAACGGAGAATTTGCATATCTAATTTGCATATCTTACCCACAATTCTCTTGTGCATTGGAAACATTGTATATTAAGAATTTCTGGGGAAAGCAAGCAGCATACTTGCCTAGATGTACTAATTTCCTATGCAAAATTTACATTGATTTAATTTTGAGACATGGAGGATTTTAATTTCAGTTTTTTATCTCCCCCCATAATTTTAATGAATTTTATACACACACACACACACACAAATATATATATATATATATATATATATATAATTACAAAACACGGAAGGGAACTGCACTCTCATACCGGACCGGGTACACATCCCATGACCCTGCAACATGCTCAGCCCTGGGTGCCACTGGCACTCACAGGAAGCTGTGCTGTCCCCAGAGCCACAAGCAGTTATCCCCAGACAGGTCTGGGTGCAAGAACCATAGGGAAAATTACAAAACAAATTAATACAACACACAGAGAAAACCCAGCACTCACTTACAAGCTCTCAGCTAAGATTTAAAAGCAAAAATGGAAAGGTTAGTCACCGCATCTGGCCAAATGGGACAAGCTCAGGTACCACGTCAAGGTCCTTTCCAATACCTGAGACCCTAAAACAGCCACACAATGCAAGCTTTCAAATCCAAACAAACTGAAAACAAGGAAGGGTGCACAGGAATATGTAATCACCCTAGACATATACAAAACACGGAAGGGAACTGCACTCTCATACCGGACCGAGTACACATCCCATGACCCTGCAACATGCTCAGCCCTGGGTGCCACTGGCACTCACAGGAAGCTGTGCTGTCCCCAGAGCCACAAGCAGTTATCCCCAGACAGGTCTGGGTGCAAGAACCATAGGGAAAATTACAAAACAAATTAATACAACACACAGAGAAAACCCAGCACTCACTTACAAGCTCTCAGCTAAGATTTAAAAGCAAAAATGGAAAGGTTAGTCACCGCATCTGGCCAAATGGGACAAGCTCAGGTACCACGTCAAGGTCCTTTCCAATACCTGAGACCCTAAAACAGCCACACAATGCAAGCTTTCAAATCCAAACAAACTGAAAACAAGGGAAGGGTGCACAGGAATATGTAATCACCCTAGACATATACAAAACACGGAAGGGAACTGCACTCTCATACCGGACCGGGTACACATCCCATGACCCTGCAACATGCTCAGCCCTGGGTGCCACTGGCACTCACAGGAAGCTGTGCTGTCCCCAGAGCCACAAGCAGTTATCCCCAGACAGGTCTGGGTGCAAGAACCATAGGGAAAATTACAAAACAAATTAATACAACACACAGAGAAAACCCAGCACTCACTTACAAGCTCTCAGCTAAGATTTAAAAGCAAAAATGGAAAGGTTAGTCACTGCATCTGGCCAAATGGGACAAGCTCAGGTACCACGTCAAGGTCCTTTCCAATACCTGAGACCCTAAAACAGCCACACAATGCAAGCTTTCAAATCCAAACAAACTGAAAACAAGGGAAGGGTGCACAGGAATATGTAATCACCCTAGACATATACAAAACACGGAAGGGAACTGCACTCTCATACCGGACCGGGTACACATCCCATGACCCTGCAACATGCTCAGCCCTGGGTGCCACTGGCACTCACAGGAAGCTGTGCTGTCCCCAGAGCCACAAGCAGTTATCCCCAGACAGGTCTGGGTGCAAGAACCATAGGGAAAATTACAAAACAAATTAATACAACACACAGAGAAAACCCAGCACTCACTTACAAGCTCTCAGCTAAGATTTAAAAGCAAAAATGGAAAGGTTAGTCACCGCATCTGGCCAAATGGGACAAGCTCAGGTACCACGTCAAGGTCCTTTCCAATACCTGAGACCCTAAAACAGCCACACAATGCAAGCTTTCAAATCCAAACAAACTGAAAACAAGGGAAGGGTGCACAGGAATATGTAATCACCCTAGACATATACAAAACACGGAAGGGAACTGCACTCTCATACCGGACCGGGTACACATCCCATGACCCTGCAACATGCTCAGCCCTGGGTGCCACTGGCACTCACAGGAAGCTGTGCTGTCCCCAGAGCCACAAGCAGTTATCCCCAGACAGGTCTGGGTGAAAGCTTGCATTGTGTGGCTGTTTTAGGGTCTCAGGTATTGGAAAGGACCTTGACGTGGTACCTGAGCTTGTCCCATTTGGCCAGATGCAGTGACTAACCTTTCCATATTTGCTTTTAAATCTTAGCTGAGAGCTTGTAAGTGAGTGCTGGGTTTTCTCTGTGTGTTATATATATATATATATATATATATATATATATATATATATATATATATACACACACACACACACATATATATATATATATATATATATATATATATATATACACACACACACACAAATATATATATATATATATATAATATACACTTACACACATATATATATATATATACACACACACACACACACACACACACATATATATATATATATATATATATATATATACACACATACACATATATATATGCACACACACATAATAGCCCCTCACAATTAAATACCTTGTTATATACCATATTTAACCCCTAAAATAAATTTTATTAATATTTTTATGATTCTTGTATCAGAAGATCAAAAGGTATATACAAGTATTTCTGACTTACGACCGCTGCTTCTTAACTTAAGTTCCCGGCCCACCCGGAAACTTCGGGAGTAGATTGGAGCATCCGCTGCTTGATAAATCTACTCCTAGGTGTTCAGTCGCAGTAATCCAGTGAGCGCACATTTTGTTTGAGCTTTTAAGGTAAACAATTCATTTTAAATTGTAATGTGCACGCTAGTTAGCGTGATCGCGATACTGTAATCTAGCCCACAGATTTTCTAGACCAATTGTCAGTTATTGCAATTAACAGCTAAAGACACGAGAACATGCGGAACTGCTCCTTTGGATATATTTGCGATCATCCCCTTGTTGAATGAAACTGTTATTTTGAGCATAGTACACACTGAAAATAGCCAACAACGTCAGTTTGGATTTACGTATGAATTTTTGGTGTGGATTCATTATATTTCTCTTGTATAGTCTTTATCTATATACGTATCTGTATACGTAATATCTCGTATAGAAAACGAGATCTGCTGGAAATGCGAGAAAACAGATCACAACCACAATCTCTAGATAAAGTCGTTTAGCTATTACATTCTTTAAAATGTTTCTTTCTATTTCATACCAGCATTTTTGTGATGTTAGATTTGGGTATTTTAAACACCATTTGTTTTCGGGCAGTGATCTTGAACAAGACTTATTGCTTGGCACTGAATCTTGTGAACGGGCGTCCAGAGATCTTTGCATTTTTTACTTTAATAGACAAAGTACAAAAACTGTGTTTTTAATAGAGACGGTTTTCTTTATAAAGAATCTTGTGTCACCCGTCTGACAAGTAGCAACAGAAAGTCTTGCAAAGTTGTTCAAATAAAGTTTGTTTTATAAATAACTTCACACCTTTTTATTAAGATTTTTTTTTATTTTTATTTAAAGGGGTATGAAACCAAATTTTTAAAGCAACTTTCTAATTTTACTCCTATTATCATTTTTTCTTCGTTCTCTTGGTATCTTTATTTGAAAAGGAATGGAAGCTTAGGAGCCAGGCACATTTTTGGTTCAGGACCTGGGTAGTGCTTCTTATTGGTGGCTAAATTTGAAAGTTGCTTAAAATTGCTTGCTCTTTCTTTTTTTTTTTCAAGATTTATGTCCTTTATTTATACAACTGAAATAGCATTTCAAGCACCAGCATTGAGGCATCTCACTCCCTGGAGGATTTACAAATTAGGGTTAAACACATTGCAACCGTAGCTTTTTTTTTCTTTCAAATCTTTATTGAATAACAATTTTTTTCCAGTACATAAACATTAAAATTCCCATTAATATAGTATATATAGTTGTACGCTTCACATTAATATAGTATATATAGTTTCCTTCACATTAATATAGTATATAGAGTTTCCATTTACATTAATATAGTATATATAGTTCCTTACATTAATATAGTATAGTATAGGTTCCTTTACATTAAATATAGGTATATATAGTTCATTCACATTAATATATATATATAGATTCATTCACATTATATAGTATATATAGTTCTTTTACATTAATATAGTATATATAGGGTTCATTTACATTAATATAGTATATATAGTGCCTTTACATTAATATAGTATATATAGTTCCTTTACATTAATATAGTATATATAGTTCCTTTACATTAATATAGTATATATAGTTTCCTTCACATTAATATAGTATATATAGTTCATTCACATAATATAGTATATATAGTTCATTCCCATTAATATAGTATATATAGTTCATTCACATTAATATAGTATATATAGTTTCATTCCCATTAATATAGTATAAATAGTTCCTTTACATTAATATAGTATATATAGTTCCTTTACATTAATATAGTATATATAGTTCATTCCATTAATATAGTATATATAGTTCATTCCCATTAATATAGTAGAATATAGTTTTCATTCCCATTAATATAGTATATATAGTTCCATTTACATTAATTAGTAGTATATATAGTTCATTTACATTAATATAGTATATATTTTGTTCCTTTTCATTAATATAGTATTTATAGTTCCTTCACATGTAATATAGTATAGTATAGTTCCTTCACATTAGATATAGTATATATAGTTCCTTACATTAATATCAGTATATATAGTTTCCTTTACATTAATATAGTATATATAGGTTAATTTACATTAATATAGTATATATAGTTTCCTTTACATAATATAGTATATATAGTTTCATTTACATTAATATAGGTATATATAGTTCCTTTACATTAATATTAGGTATATATAGTTCTTTCCTTAACATAGTATTATATAGTTCCATTACATTAATATAGTATATATTGTTCCTTTACATTAATATAGTAAATATAGTTCATTCACATTAATATAGTATATATAGGTTCATTTCACATTAATATAGTAGGGAATATAGTTCATTTACAGTTAATATAGTATATATAGTTCCTTTATATTAATAGTATATATATGTTCATTTACATTATTATAGTATAGTAATAGTTTATTTACATTAATATAGTATCTATAGTTCCTTTACATTAATATAGTATGATATAGTTCATTCACATTAATATAGTATATATAGTTCATTCACATTAATATATGTAGTATATAGTTCATTCCCTTAATATAGTATACTATAGTTTCCTTTACAGTTAATATAGTATATATAGTTCCTTTACATTAATATAGTATATATAGGTTCATTCACATTAATATAGTATATATAGTTCCTTCACATTAATATAGTATATATAGTTCCTTCACATTAATATAGTATATATAGTTCCGTTACAGTATATAGTATATATAGTTCCTTTACATTAATATAGTATTATTATAGTTCCTTTACATTAATATAGTATATATAGGTTCCTTTACATTAATATAGGTATTATAGTTCTTATTTACATTAATATAGTATATATAGTTCCTTTACATTAATATAGTATATATAGTTCATTCACATTAATATAGTATATATAGTTCATTCACATTAATATAGTAGGGATATAGTTCATTTACATTAATATAGTATATATAGTTCCTTTATATTAATATAGTATATATAGTTCATTTACATTAATATAGTATATATAGTTCATTTACATTAATATAGTATATATAGTTCCTTTACATTAATATAGTATATATAGTTCCTTTACATTTATATAGTAGTATATAGTTCATTCACATTAATATAGTATATATAGTGTCCTTTACATTATATAGTATATATAGTTTCTTTACATTAAGTATAGTAGATATAGGTTCATTCACATTAATATAGTATATATAGTTCATTTACATTAATATAGTTTATATAGTTCATTCACATTAATATAGTATATATAGTTCATTCACATTAATATAGTATATATAGGTTCCTTTACATTAATATAGTATATATAGTTCCTTACATTAATATAGTATATATAGTTCCTTTACATTAATATAGTATATATAGGTTCATTTCACATTAATATAGTATGTATTATTCCTTTACATTAATATAGTATATATAGTTCAGTATCACTTTAATAGTATGTATAGTTCATTCACATTAATATAGTATATATAGTTCCTTTACATTAAAATAGTATTATATAGGTTCCTTTACATTAATATAGTATATATAGTTCCTTTAGCATAATATAGTATATTATGAGTTCATTCACATTATATAGTAATATTAGTTTCATTCACATTAATATAGTATATATAGTTCCTTTACATTAAATAATATATAGTTCCTTTACATTAATATAGTATATCTAGTTCATTCACATTAATATAGTATATATAGTTCCTTTACATTAATATAGTATATATAGTTCATTTACATTAATATAGTATATATAGTTCATTTACATTAATATAGTATATATAGTTCCTTTACATTAATATAGTATATATAGTTCCTTCACATTAATATAGTATATATAGTTCCTTTACATTAATATAGTATATATAGTTCATTTACATTAATATTATATATAGTTCATTTACATTAATATAGTATATATAGTTCCTTTACATTAATATAGTATATATAGTTCCTTCACATTAATATAGTATATATAGTTCCTTTACATTAATATAGTATATATAGTTCATTTACATTAATATAGTATATATAGTTCATTCCCATTAATATAGTATATATAGTTCCTTTACATTAATATAGTATATATAGTTCCTTCACATTAATATAGTATATATAGTTCATTTACATTAATATAGTATATATAGTTAATTCACATTAATATAGTATATATAGTTCATTCACATTAATATAGTATATATAGTTCATTCACATTGATATAGTATATATAGTTCATTTACATTAATATAGTATATATAGTTCATTCACATTAATATAGTATATATAGTTCATTTACAATTATACATTTACATTTGTGCCTTAGATTATTATTTTTTAAGCGATTACAATTATATAAATCATGATCCTGTTGTTAATCATGGATTATTGCATATACACTTAGACACGCAATTGGCTTGCTTATTTTATCCCACTATATATTATATTCTGGGTTTCTTCCTTCATAGACCTAATATACGGCTCCCATTTATTCAAGAAGGATTTATTTCTCCTATTTTAGCAATTATCTTTCTGTCCATCAATACGACCACTATAATAAAAGAACCTATTTTTGGGGATCTTCCACTTAGGGTATTTGCAATAGGAGAGTTGCTCCTTTATCTAATTGACACAGCGGCTAGATTACGAGTTTTGGCAGTATGATTGAAAAAGCAGCGTTAAGGCTCTTTTTCACTAACCGGCTGGTTTACGGAGTCTTGCAGGTTTAGGGGGCACCGCACACTTTTTTGGCTCTGAACGCAACGTGACTACTGCAAGCTTTCAAAAAGTCCTTTTTTAATGGGACTTCCATAGCGCTCGGGATTTTACGAAGTCTGCCTGGAGGCCAAAAGTGAGCGGTACACCCCTATACCACCAAGATCCATACCGGTAAACTGAAAGTCAGTAGTTATGAGTTTTACGCTACAAAGCTATAGCATAAAACTCATAACTAAAGTGCTAAAAAGTACACTAACACCCATGAACTACCTAATAACCCCTAAACCGAGGCCCATCCCCGCATCGCAAACAGTAAAATTAAAATTATTAACCCCTAAATTTGGCCGCCTGGATATCGCCACCACTAGAATATAACATATTAACCCCTAAGACCACCATACTCCTCGCACGCAAACACTAGTTAAATATTATTAAGCCCCTAATCTGCTGCCCCTAACATCGCTGCCCACCTACATACATTTATTAACCCCTAATCTTTCGCACCCCAATGTCGCCGCCACTTATGCTTAAAGTTATTAACCCCTAAACCTAACCCTAAGTCTAACCCTAACACATCTAGCTTAGGTTTTATTTTTATTTTACAGGCAAGTTTATATTATTTTAACTAGGTAGACTGAGTAAGTAAATAGGGTTATTAACTATTTACTAAGTACCTAGCTAAAATAAATACAAATTTACCTGTAAAATAAAAATCTAACCTGTCTTACACTAACACCGAACCTTACACTACAATTAAATCAGCCAATAGGATTGAGCTGACATTCTATTGGCTGTTCCAATCAGCCCAATAGAATGTGAGCTCAATCCTATTGGCTGATTTGATCAGCCAATAGGATTGAAGCTCAATCCTATGGCTGATTGCATTTTTCCCCTTGCATTTTTTCACCTTTAATTCCGATTGGCTGTAGGAACCTTCATTCTGGAAGAGTCGTCGTAAGAAGAGGGATGCTCCATGAGCGGGATGTCTTGAAGATGAACACGCTCCTCGCCGGATGGATGAAGATAGAAGATGCCGTCTGGATGAGAGACTTCTGCCGGTTGGATGAGACTTCTAACCAGTTGGATGAAGACTTCTGCCGATTCGTTGAGGGACTTCTGCCGGCTTCGTTGAGGATGGATGTCGGGTTTTCAAAAACTGTAAGTGGATCTTCGGGGGTTAGTGTTAGGTTTTTCTAAGGGGTTTATTGGGTGGGTTTATTTTTAGGGTTAGGGTTTGGGCACTGAAAAAGAGCTAATTGCCCTTTTAAGGGCAATGCCCATCCAAATGCCCATTTCAGGGCAATGGGGGGCTTTGGTTTTTTAGTTTGGATTTTATTTGGGGGGGTTGGTTGTGTGGGTGGTGGGTTTTACTGTTGGGGGTTGTTTGTATTTTATTTTACAGGTAAAAGAACTGATTTCTTTGGGGCAATGCCCTGCAAAAGGCCCTTTTAAAGGGTATTGGCAGTTTAGTTAAGGCTAGGGTTTTTTTTATGGGGGGGGGTATTTTGATAGGGCTATTAGATTAGGTGTAATTAGTTTAAATATCTGATAATTTCTTTTTTTTATTTTGTGTAATTTTAGTGTTTTGTTTTTTTTTGTAATTTTAATTCATTGTATTTAATTAAATGTAATTTATTTAATTGTAGTGTAAGGGTTAGGTGTTAGTGGTAAGACAGGTTAGGTGTTATTTACAGGGTAAATTTGTATTTATTTAGCTAGGTATGTTAGTAAATAGTTAATAACTTTTTAGTAACTATTCTACCTAGTTAAAATAAATACAAACTTGCCTGTAAAATAAAAATAAACCCTAAGCTATATACAATGTAACTATTAGTTATATTGTAGCTATCTTAGGGTTTTATTTTACAGTAAGTATTTAGTTTTAAAATAGGAATTATTTAGTTAATAATAGTAGGTTTTATTTAGATTTATTTTAATTACATTAAAGTTAGTGGGGGTTAGGGTTAGGGTTAGACTTAGGGTTAGGATTAGGGGTTAATAAATTTAGTATAGTGGCGGCGACGTTGGGGGCGGCAGATTAGGGGTTAATAAGTGTAGGTAGGTTCAGAGACATTGGGGGGGTGGGAGATTAGGGGTTAATAACATTATGTAGGTGTCAGCGATGTTGGGGCAGCAGATTAGGGGGTTAATAAGTATAAATGTAGGTTCGGCGATGTCAGGGCAAGAATTAGGTGTTAATAAGTATAATGTAGGTGTCGGGCGATGTCGGGGGGCGGCAGATTAGGGGTTAATAAGTATAATGTAGGTGTCGACGATGTCAGGGGTGGCAGATTAGGGGTTAATAAGTGTAGAGATTAGGGATTTAGACTCAGAAAAGTGTAACAGTTTGGTGAAAAGTGCGCTAGCAGCAACAGGGGATTGATATATAACTAATAAAAAAGACAAATGCTATCTAAAATCAAATTTATTTTAAAAAAATCAATATATTAATTTGTAGATAAAATATATAAACATTTATTGTAATAAACACAGAATGTTCAATGTTACAAATCTATGACCGGTCATAAACAATTTGATTTAAAAATCTTCTTGATAAAATCTATAAGTTGGCAAAACATGTTATTAATATTTATTTTGTTGAAGATGCCATGATATTACACCTAATAATAAACTTAAGAAGCATAAATATGACTAAAATGACAGAAATATTAGCAGTGGGCACCACTCTTTAATTTATAAAATACTAATAAGATTTGTCACCATTCCACGTTAAATGAAAAAATATCGATTTAATGTGAGTGATCTATTGTACAAATATCCAAAAAGTCACACTGTTGGGTTAAAGTTTTTGGTATATAAGTTTAGATCGTATCTAAATAACTTGTCCCATATAGTGGTTAGTAGTTCTTCTGGTATGTGTTCCTGCGTACTTTTCGGTTAATACAGGGTAGCCTGTTTAGCAAGATGTGATAGCTTGTAGGTGGGGTCGTGTGTTTCACTCGCACTATCGGCTACTTTACCTCTAAGTGCCTGCCTGTCTGTTTGTGGGTATGTCTCGTCCACTCACCGTCTGGCACAGGTAGCGTTGCAGCCCCACAGATAGTCGGTGACGTCACAGCGCCCGTCTTTCCTCCTCAGAAAGTAGAGTCCGTCCGGGTAGGAAAACTTCAACTCTGCGCAGAGCGTATTTGATGTTGTAGAAGGGAAAAGAAGTGCCAATGCAATCCTTTGCTATCCTTTAGTTGTGTTATGTTAGACAAAGTTAAGTTATATGTCCGTGATGCAACAATCAACGCGTTTCACCACTTGTCGTGGGCTTTCTCAAGATTGTTTTAATGGACTTAGTATTGTCTATATAAATCTGTTGTAGTCCCTGATTGGTTTAGCGATTAAAGCCTCTTATCAATAGTTCGCTTTGTTAAGGTGGAATTGGTGAGTTCTTATTAAGGTGGAAGGTATATGGCTATTGGTGACCATCCGTATTAGGGTTAATAAAATTTATATTTTACAATTCTAAAAACAGCTGGAATATAAAGATTCCATACTTATGTATGATAGATTAAAAACAAAATGTTTACATAGAGTATATTGGATGTTATTTTAAATGTGCTAGATACCATTCTTTAAAGAAACCAACTCTAAAATATAAATAAAAATCTAAATATATTATACATTATGTATAGACATTTGATTTTTCTATATAATGAAATATTCAACATAAATCCGATAGGTGATTTATTATGTGATTTTATATGTATCTGATTTTCGTAATGACAAAAAAACTTTTTAATGAGTAATATTCACCAAATGGTATGGAATCTACACCTATATGTACTAAATTAATAAATATAAGTGGAACTGATTGGTCAGTTGTTACGGATAATAACTGATTAAATGATATCTGGAAGGACCTAGTGATATATATTCCTTTATTAAATACCAACTAGAATGTTATAAACAATATGAGGGTATTCCTCTAAATATATAAAAAATATTAAAGACAATATCTAGTAAATGGTATCAAGGATCAAAAATTAGACTATGAATTTGTTGTTAAAGTCGATATTGACCCTTAAATCATATTTGATTTAGATCTCAATAATAGATATAGTATCTTAAATCAAATATTGGACATATAAATATCTAAAATATATTATATAATAGTTATAAAATATTGTCTAGTCTAAAATAAAGGGGTTAGGTCCAAGTTCGAAGTTCAAGCCCTTAGGGTAGGTAAAGTTTGTAACTCATATATAAGTTCAGCTTCTTTTCCGTAAGAGTAGGCGCTTCATAGAGTCTCCCCCCTTCCAGGGTTTCCTGATTTTACAAATACCCCAATATTGTGCATTATTATTTTGATGGCTTTTAACCGGAAATGTTCATACAGTCTAGTTTCTTGGTCCTCCTTTCTTTATTAGGTTAAGATGCTCCCTGATCCTAGTTTCTCAAGCGTCCTGGTGGTCTCTCCTATATATTGTTTGCAGAGGAGCACTGAATAGATATAGGACCCCTTTATCGCTGCATCTAATGTATCTTTGATGTTGTGTTTTATGCCTGTGTTAGTAGTAATATATGTTTATACATTTGGGTGCTGTGTTTACAGGGCTGTACAACTGTAGCAAGGGTAAAATCCTCTTAGATTGTTCCTGTCAGATCTATACTTTTGTCCATTAGACTTTTGACTTTTTGTTATAATCACTAGGTGCTAATATGTTTTTTGATATTAGTTGCCTTCCGAAAAATAATTTGGGGGTATTTCTGAAAGTTTTATCTCCAATAATTGGGTCAGATCTAATGAGGTGCCAAGTTGGACAATTTTCTTCAGAAGATTATGATGATAACTGAAATTAGTTACCAGGGGTACTTTTAAAATGTCTCTTGTGTCATCCTTGGGTTCTATAAGTGTCTTCGATAAGAGGTCTTGTCTTTCTACATTCCTTATTTCTGAGATAGTTCTGTTTAGTATTTCTGAATCATGAGCCCGTATTCTAAGAATCTGCTTTCTAATACTTTCACATGTTGGTTGTAATCAGAGATTTTCGAGCATTTTCTTCTTACTCTGAGAAATTGACCCTTAGGATATTCTCAATTCCAACGTTTCAGATGGGCAGCTATGTGTGGGGATAGTAATTATTGGCATCTATGGACTTGAAATGGTTTTTAGTGGCCACTCCGCCATTTTCCACATAGATGTCTAAATCAAGAAAAGTGATAATTTGTTTGCTAATGGTATTGTGAATTTTAAGTTGACATCATTTTGGTTCATCTCTTCCAAAAAAGATATTAGACTCTCCTCACTTCCTTTCCACACTATCAGGGATGTCATGAATGTATCTTTTATATAGCACAAAGGTTTACTCCCAGCCTATGCCCCTGTAGGTAGTGGTATTCCAGTTACCCATAAACAGTTTGGCATAGCTGGGAGCAAACCTTGTGCCCATTGCAAGTACCTTGAACCTGGAGGTACATATTTCCATTAAATGCAAATACATTCGCCTAGATTTTAGAGTTCTGCGTTAGCCGTCCAAACCAGCATTAAGGCGTCCTAACGCTGGTTTTGGCTCCGCGCCGCTGGTATTTAGAGTCAGTCAGGAAAGGGTCTAACGACAAGACTCCAGCCGCAGAAAAAAGTCAGGGATTTAAGAAGCTTTATGGGCTAACGCCGGTTCATTAAAGCTCTTAACTACTGTGCTCTAAAGGTACACTAACACCCATAACTACCTATGTACCCCTAAACCGAGGTCCCCCCACATCGCCGCCACTCTAATACATTTTTTTTAACCCCTAATCTGCTGACCGCACACCACCGCAATCTACATTATCCCTAGGTACCCCTAATCTGCTGCCCCTAACATCGCCGACACTTAATAATATTTATTAACCCCTGATCTGCCCCCCCCCCACGTTGCCGCTACCTAACTACACTTATTAACCCCTAATCTGCCGACCGGACCTCGCTGCTACTCTAATAAATGTATTAACCCCTAAAGCTAAGTACTAACCCTAACACTAACACCCCCCTAAGTTAAATATAATTTAAATCTAACGAAATAAAATAAATCTTATGAAATAAATTAATCCTATATAAAGCTAAATACTTACGTGTAAAATAAACCCTAATATAGCATACAATATAATAATAATTATATTGTAGCTATTTTAGCATTTATATTTATTTTACAGGCAACTATGTATTTCTTTTAACTAGGTACAATAGCTATTAAATAGTTAATAACTATTTAATAGCTACCTAGTTAAAATAAGTACAAAATTACCTGTAAAATAAATCCTAACCTAAGTTACAATTAAACCTAACACTAAACTATCAATAAATTAATTAACTAAACTATCTACAATTATCTACAATTAAATCAACTAAACTAAATTACAAAAAAAAACAACACTAAATTACAAAAAATAAAAAAAGATTACAAGAATTTTAAACTAATTACACCTACTCTAAGCCCCCTAAAAATAACAAAGCCCCCCCAAAATAAAAAAATGCCCTACCCTATTCTAAAATAAAAATGTACAGCTCTTTTACCTTATCAGCCCTTAAAAGGGCCCTTTGCGGGGCATGCCCCAAAGAAAACAGCTCTTTTGCCTGTAAAAAAACATTACAATACCCCCCCCAACATTACAACCCACCACCACCACATACCCCTAATCTAACCCAAACCCCCATTAAAAACCTAACACTAAGCCCCTGAAGATCTTCCTACCTTGTCTTCACCACGCCGGGTATCACCCGATCCGTCCAGAAGAGGGTCCGAAGTCTTCCTCCTATCCCGGCAAGAAGAGGTCCAGAAGAGGCTCCGAAGTCTTCATACCTATCCGGCAAGAAGAGGAGATCCGGACCTGCAACATCTTCATCCAAGCGGCATCTTCTATCTTCTTCCATCCGGCGTGGAGCGGGACCATCTTGAAGCAGCCAACCGCGGATCCATTCTCTTCCAACAGACGTCCCTAAGTCCGAATGAAGGTTCCTTTAAATGACGTCAATCCAAGATGGCGTCCCTCGAATTCCGATTGGCTGATAGGATTCTATCAGCCAATCGGAATTAAGGTAGGAAAAAATCTGATTGGCTGATTGAATCAGCCAATCAGATTCAATTTTAATCGGATTGGCTGATTTGGATCAGCCAATCAGATTGAGCTTGCATTCTATTGGCTGATCGGAACAGCCAATAGAATGCGAGCTCAATCTGATTGGCTGATTGGATCAGCCAATCCGATTGAACTTGAATCTGATTGGCTGATTCAATCAGCCAATCAGATTTTTCCTACCTTAATTCCGATTGGCTGATAGAATCCTATCAGCCAATAGGAATTCGAGGATGCCATCTTGGATGACGTCATTTAAAGGAACCTTCATTCGGACTTAGGACGTCGTTGGAAGAGGATGGATCTGCGTCGGCTGCTTCAAGATGGTACCCGCTCCGCGCCGGATGGAAGAAGATAGAAGATGCCGCTTGGATGAAGATGTTTGCCAGGCCAGATCTCCTCTTCTTGCCGGATAGGATGAAGACTTCGGAGCCTCTTCTGGACCTCTTCTTGCCGGATAGGAGGAAGACTTCGGAACCCTCTTCTGGACGGATCGGTGATACCCGGCGTGGTGAAGACAAAGGTAGGAAGATCTTCAGGGCTTAGTGTTAGGTTTTTTAAGGGGGGTTTGGGTTAGATTAGGGGTATGTGGGTGGTGGGTTGTAATGTTGGGGGGGTATTTGTATGTTTTTTTACAGGCAAAAGAGCTGTTTTCTTTGGGGCATGCCCCGCAAAGGGCCCTTTTAAGGGCTGATAAGGTAAAAGAGCTGTTACATTTTTATTTTAGAATAGGGTAGGGCATTTTTTTATTTTGGGGGCTTTGTTATTTTTTTAGGGGGCTTAGAGTAGGTGTAATTAGTTTAAAATTCTTGTAATTTTTTTTTTTTTGTAATTTAGTGTTTTGTTTTTTTTTTGTAATTTAGTTTAGTTGATTTAATTGTAGATAATTGTAGGTAGTTTATTTTAATTAATTTATTGATAGTGTAGTATTAGGTTTAATTGTAACTTAGGTTAGGATTTATTTTACAGGTAATTTTGTAATTATTTTAACTAGGTAGCTATTAAATAGTTCTTAACTATTTTAATAGCTATTGTACCTGGTTAAAATAAATACAAAAGTTGCCTGTAAAAATAAATATAAATCCTAAAATAGCTACAATATAATTATTATTTTATATTGTAGCTATATTAGGGTTTATTTTACAGGTAAGTATTTAGCTTTAAATAGGAATAATTTATTTAATAAGAATTATTTTATTTCGTTAGAATAAAATTATATTTAACTTAGGGGGGTGTTAGTGTTAGGGTTAGACTTAGCTTTAGGGGTTAATACATTTATTATAGTAGCGGTGAGGTCCGGGTCAGCAGATTAGGGGTTTAATATATTGTAGGTAGGTGGCGGCGATGTTGGGGGCAGCAGATAAGGGGTTAATAATTATAATATAGGGTCAGCGGTGTTAGGGGCTAGCAGATTAGGGGTACATAGGGATAACGTAGGTTGCGGCGGTGTACGGAGCGGCAGATTAGGGTTTTAAAAACTAATATGCTGGGGTCAGCGATAGCAGGGGCAGCAGATTAGGGGTTAATAAGTGTAAGGTTAGGGGTGTTTAGACTCGGGGTACATGTTAGGGTGTTAGGTGCAGACTTAGGAAGTGTTTCCCCATAGGAAACAATGGGGCTGCGTTAGGAGCTAAACGCTGTTTTTTTTTCAGCTCAAACTGCCCCATTGTTTCCTATGGGGGAATCGTGCACGAGCACGTTTTTAGAAGCTGGCCGCGGTCCGTTAAGCACCGCTGGTATTGAGAGTTGCGGGTGGGCGGTAAATATGCCTGTACGCTCCCTTTTTTTGGAGCCTAACGCAACCCTTCTGAGAACTCTCAATACCAGCGTTGTTATAAAAGGTGCGGAGGGGAAAAAAGCACGCGTAGCTAACGCACCCCCTTTGGCCGCAGAGAACTCTAAATCTAGGCGATTGTATTTAATTTTATACTGAAGATAGGGTTAGGTTTCATGTTATATATTCTTTAGAGTCTACCAAGATTGGTTTGTGTACAGTTTTATTTTATTTGGATTCTAATTAGACCCAGCAGTTTATAATGTCGTGCTCAGAGTTAAATCCCTCTGGACCAGTGTTTTAAAAAATGAAGATCCAATAAGCCTCTTGTTTTTTAAGGGTGTTGAGCCTATCACCCCCTCTGTGTGATTTACGTATGTGTTCTATTGCAGACCAGCTAAATGTTTGTAATGTTGATCATGGCCTCTTCAATAAAATGAGCTGCTAGAGCAGAGCAAGAAACTTCATTCTCAATATAAGAGATGTGTTCTCGAATCCGAGTCCTCACACATCCCTAGTTGTCATTCCAATGTACTGTTTTTTGTGCTCTGTACATTCTCACCAAGTAGATGACATGGTCTGAGAGCATATTGATACAGCCTTTTGTGTTGTATTCTATTCCTGTTGTATATGATTTGCATGTTTTAGTTACTTTAATATACCCACAGGCTCTACATCTTTTGCTCCCCACATTGTATGATGCCATTGGTTTGTAACCAGGCACTTCCTGTACTTTTTTCTTTGTCTTTTAGATCGCTTGGAGACAAGAATATTAGCTAGTGATTTACCCTTTCTGTACACATATCTGCAACCTTTTTCTATTTCAGATTTTAGAACATTCAATGCAATCTACTGTGCCACCAGTTATGAGTGGTGTGTTAAGTAGTACTATTCTGATCAGTTTTAATCCCTGTTACGTCCCCTATCAGGGGACGTGTATATGGCATGGATTTTAGGAACCGGAGAGATGGAAAAGATGCTTGGTAGGTCCTCCCCACTTCAAATTTGGGGCACCTGTGCGTGCAATCTACTGTGCCACCAGATATGAGTGGTGTGTTAAGTAGTACTATTCTTGATCAGTTTAATCCCTGTTACGTCCCCTATCATGGGACGTGTATATGGCATGGATTTTAGGAACCGGAGAGATGGAAAAAAGATGCTTGGTCGGTCCTCCCACTTCAAATTTGGGGGCACTGCGCTTGCAATCTTACTGTGCCACCAGATATGAGTGGTGTGTTAAGTAGTACTATTCTGATCAGTTTTAATCCCTGTTACGTCCCCTATCAGGGGACGTGTATATGGCATGGATTTTATGATCCGGGAGATTGGAAAAAAGATGCTTGGTCAGTCTTCCTACTTCAAATTTGGAGCACTGCGCGTGCAATCGTGGCCGGACCTTTTAGCCGATGGGATATTTGGCAGGACAGACATTTTGGCCAAAACACAAGTGGCTGTCAGATAAACAGTTCCGGCCACAAGATAGATAGATTTGATAGATAGATACATAGATTAGATAGACAGATCAATAGATGCAATAGATACATTTGATAGATACGATAGATAGATAGATAGATAGATAGATAGATAGATAGATAGATAGATAGATAGAGGGCTGACAGGAGTGCTGGTCCGGTGTGACTCTCTGCTTTCAGGGCAAGTCAACCCCAAGACGGCGTGACACTGCCATATCTGGAATGTGGAATAGTACCTGGGGGAGCTGGGGGGTGGTGCCGTTGACGTGGAGCAAGACACCAGCAGCAGAAGAGGACTCAAGCAGAGGAGGTTATGGAAGAGGATGGAGTTGGAGGAGTAGAGGAGGTGGCAGCAGACCTGCCTGCAAAGTCGTGGCGGGTGTCACCAACTCCTCTTGCAGAGCCACACGCATTCCATGCCTTGGCAGCCGTCAGCAGGTTTACCCAATGAGGCAGTGTAGGTGATATACCTGCCCTAGACCATCGCTTTTGCAGACCAGGTATCAGTGGTCAGAATGGACCCTTGCCCCAAACACTAATGTGCCAGACATGCCATTACTTCCTTTCGCACAATCGAGTACGGGTTGGGGATTGCCTTTTGTGCAAAGAAAATTTCGGCTGGGTACCTTCCACAGCGGTGTCCCAATAGCTACAAATTTTTTGTACGCCTCAGACTCCAACAGCTTGTATGGTAAAAGCTGGCGGGCTAAGAGTTCAGACAAGCCAGCTGTCAGACGCCGGGGCAAGGGGGTGACTTTGTGACATTGGCTTCTTACGCTAAACATGTCCTTGACAGACACCTGACCTGTGGGCAGATGAGCAGGAACTGCTCCGGAAGAAGAGAGACGGAGAGTGGCGGAATGGTTGAGGAGGGGGCAAGGAGGACAGCAGTGGTTGACGTGGGCTGAAGATGCTGGACCAGGAGGAGGGATGGCAGGTTTGAGTTTGTTGTGCTGCTTGTACTTATGTGTTGATCCCATAGGCGTTTGTGATGTGCGCTCATGTGCCTTCGCAAAGCAATTGTACCTAGGTGGGTGTTGGACTTCCCACGACTCAGTTTCTTTTGGCACAGGTTGCAAATGGCATCGCTGTTGTCAGAGGCAGACCACAAAAAAATGCCCACACTGCTGAGTCTCTGCAATGATGGCATTCTGGTGGTGGCAACAGCATGCGTTGATTGGCGTGCTGCTCTGGCTGACCCCGGGTGCCGATGCATGCTGTCTGACTGTGCCACTAGCTCCTTGCGATGACCTCCCCCTGCTTCCAACTCATCTCCTCCTCCTCTCTGTCTCCCCATCTGAACTTTCCCCCTGTTTTCTTCTCTTCTAGCGGGCACCCACGCGACATCCACGGACGCATCGTCATCATCAACCGCTTCACTTGTATCTGACAAATCAACAAAGGAAGCAGCAGGCGGGTACAACATCATCATCATCACACCGTACATCCATGTCTGTAATGCTGCCTGACTGAGACATATCACTGTTATCTACATCCTCTGTCAATGATGGTTGCGCATCACTCATTTCTTCCAACTGATGTGTAAATAACTCCTCTGACAGATCAAGTGAAGCGGATGTGGTGCTAGTGTTGGTGGTGGCGGCAGGCGGGCGAGTGGTAACTTGAGAGGTGCCTGAAGATAAGCTGGAGGAGGGATGGGTGCGTCAAGGTTCGGAGCGGAGAAGCTATAGAAGATTGGGTGTCCTGTGTTAAAAAGTCAACTATGTCCTCAGAACTTTTCGAGTTCATGATACGTGGCCTCTGAACACTGGGCATTATTCAAGGGCCAAAGGGAATCACAGCACCACGACCCGCGATGGGTACCTGCGGGGTGGCTTGCCTCTGCCTGTCATTTTTTTTTTAAATGTACACTTACACTACTATTAAACAAGATATAGTGGGTGGCACTGGGCAAGTGGGCACAGTATACCGCTGTGAACCTGAAACAAAAAACCAGACTGATGTTTCACAGTCCAAAACGTTTTTTTTTGTTTTAATGTACACTTACACTACTATATAAACAAGATATGAGTGGTGCCACTGGGCAAGTGGGCACAGTATACGCTGTGAGCCTGACACAAAAAAGCATACTGATGTTTCACAGTCCAAAAAGTTTTTTTTTTTTTTAAATGTACACTTACACTACTATTAAACAAGATATGAGTGGTGCCACTGGGCAAGTGGGCACAGTATACGCTGTGAGCCTGACACAAAAAAGCATACTGATGTTTCACAGTCCAAAAAGTTTTTGTTTTTTTTAAATGTACACTTACACTACTATTAAACAAGATATGAGTGGTGGCACTGGGCAAGTGGGCACAGTATATGCCTGCGAGCCTGACACAAAAAAGCAGACTGATGTTTCACAGTCCAAAACGTTTTGTTTTTTTTAAATGTACACTTACACTACTATTAAACAAGATATGAGTGGTTGCCACTGGGCAAGTGGGCACAGTATATGCTGTGAGCCTGACACAAAAAAGCAGACTGATGTTTCACAGTCCAAAAAGTTTTTTTTTTAAATGTACACTTACACTACTATTAAACAAGATATGAGTGGTGCCACTGGGCAAGAGGGCACAGTATACGTTGTGAGCCTGACACAAAAAAGCAGACTGATGTTTCACAGTTCCAAAAAGTTTTTTTTTTTTTAAATGTACACTTACACTACTATTAAACAAGATATGAGTGGTAGCACTGGGCAAGTGGGCACAGTATACACTGTGAGCCTGGCAGTGGCACACAAGCTGGCAGGCAGGCAACTGCAATTAGATTACACAAGCAGACTGATGTTTCACAGTCAAAAAAGTTTTTTTTTTTAAATTTACACTACTGTTACACCAGATATGAGTGGTGGGCACTGGGCAAAGTGGGCACAGTATACGCTGTGAGCCTGGCACACACGCTGGCAGGCAACTGCAATTAGATTACACTAGCAGGACTGATGTTTCACAGTCAAAAAAGTTTTTTTTTTAAATTTACACTACTGTTACACCAGATATGAGTGGTGGCACTGGGCAAGTGAGCCTGGCACACACGCTGGCAGGCAGGCAAACTGCAATTAGATTACACAAGCAGACTGATGTTTCACAGTCAAAAAAGTTTTTTTTTTTTTAATTTACACTACTGTACACCAGATATGAGTGGTAGCACTGGGCAAGTGGGCCTGGCACACCACACTGATTGCACAAGCAGAGTAATGTTTCACACTCAAAAAAGTTTTTTTTTAAAAAATTTACACTACTGTTACACCAGATATGAGTGGTGGCACTGGGCAAGTGGGCACAGTATACGCTGTGAGCCTGGCACACACGCTGGCAGGCAGGCAACTGCAATTAGACTACACAAGCAGACTGATGTTTCACAGTCAAAAAAGTTTTTTTTTTTTTAAATTTACACTACTGTTACACCAGATATGAGTTGGTGGCACTGGGCAAGTGGGCACAGTATACGCTGTGAGCCTGGCACACACGCTGGTAGGCAGGCAACTGCAATTAGATTACACTAGCAGACTGATGTTTCACAGTCAAAAAAGTTTTTTTTTTTTTTAATTTACACTACTGTTACACCAGATATGAGTGGTGGCACTGGGCAAGTGGGCCTGGCACACACAGCTGGCAGGCAGGCAACTGCAATTAGATTACACAAGCAGACTGATGTTTCACAGTCAAAAAAGTTTGTTTTTTTAAATATACACTACTGTTACACCAGATATGAGTGTGGGCACTGGCCAAGTGGGCCTGGCACACACGCTGGCAGGCAGGCAACTGCAAATAGATTACACTAGCAGACTGATGTTTCACAGTCAAAAAAGTTTTTTTTAAATGTTTTACACTACTGTTACAACCAAATATGATTGGTTTGCACCTTCGTTGGCAAAGTGGGCCTGGCACACAACGCTGGCAGGCAGGCAACTGCAATTAGATTACACAAGCAGACTGATGTTTCCACAGTCAAAAAAAGTTTTTTTTTTTAAATTGACACTACTGTTTACACCTAGATATGAGTGGTGGCACTTGGCAAGTGGGCCTGGCACACACGCTGGCAGGCAGGCAAACTGCAATTAGATTACACTAGCAGACTGATGTTTCACAGTCAAAACATTTTTTTTTTTTAAAAATTTACACTACTGTTACAACAGATATGAGTGGTGGCACTGGGCAAGTGGGCCTGGCACCACACGCTGGCAGGCAGGGCAACTGCAATTAGATAACACAAGCAGACTGATGTTTCACAGTCAAAAAAGTTTTTTTTTTAAAATTTACACTACTGTTACACCAGATATGAGTGGTGGCACTGGGCAAGTGGGCACAGTATATGCTGTGAGGCCTGGCACACACGCTGGCAGGCAGGCAACTGCAATTAGATTACACTAGCAGACTGATGTTTCACAGTCAAAAAAAGTTTTTTTTTTTTAAAAATTACACTACTGTTACAACAGATATGAGTGGTGGCACTGGGCAAGTGGGCCTGGCACACACGTTGGCAGGCAGGCAAACTGCAATTAGATTACACAAGCAGACTGATGTTTCACAGTCAAAAAAAGTTTTTTTTTTTTTTAAATTTACACTACTGTTACACCAGATATGAGTGGTGGCACAGGCAACTGCAATTAGATTACACTAGCAGAATGATGTTTAACAGTGAAAAAGTTTTTTTTTTAAATTTACACTACTGTTACAACAGATATGAGTGGTGGCACTGGGCAAGTGGGCCTGGCACACATGCTGGCAGGCAGGCAACTGCAATTAGATAACACAAGCAGACTGATGTTTCACAGTCAAAAAAGTTTTTTTTTTTTAAATTTACACTACTGTTACACCAGATATGAGTAGTGGCACTGGGCAAGTGGGCACAGTATACGCTGTGAGCCTTTCACACACGCTGGCAGGCAGGCAACTGCAATTAGATTACACTAGCAGACTGATGTTTCACAGTCAAAAAAGTTTTTTTTTTTAAATTTACATTACTGTTACAACAGATATGAGTGGTGGGACTGGGCAAGTGGGCCTGGCACACACGTTGGCAGGCAGGCAACTGCAATTAGATTACACAAGCAGACTGATGTTTCACAGTCAAAAAAGTTTTTTTTTTAAATTTACACTACTGTTACACCAGATATGAGTGGTGGCACTGGGCAAGTGGGCCTGGAACACACTCTGGCAGGCAGGCAACTGCAATTAGATTACACGTAGCAGACTGATGTTTCACAGTCAAAAATTTTTTTTTTTTAAATTTACACTACTGTTACACCAGATATGAGTGGTGGCACTGAGCAAGTGGGCACAGTATACGCTGTGAGCCTGGCACACTACGCTGGCAGGCAGGCAACTGCAATTAGATTACACTAGCAGACTGATGTTTCCACAGTCAAAAAAGTTTTTTTTTAAATTACACTACTGTTACAACAGATATGAGTGGTGGCACTGGGCAAGTGGGCCTGGCACACACGCTGGCAGGCAGGCCACTGCAATTAGATAACACAAGCAGACTGATGTCTCACAGTCAAAAAAGTTTTTTTTTAAATTTACACTACTGTTACACCAGATATGAGTGGTGGTACAGGGCAAGTGGGCACAGTATATCGCTGTGAGCCTGGCACACACGCTGGCAGGCAGGCAACTGCAATTAGATACACAAGCAGACTGATGTCTCACAGTCAAAAAAGTTTTTTTTTTAAATTTACACTACTGTTACACCAGATATGAGTGGTGGTACTGGGCCAAGTGGGCACAGTATACGCTGTGAGCCTGGCACACACGCTGGCAGGCAGGCTAACTGCAATTAGATTACACTAGCAGACTGATGTTTCACAGTCAAAAAAGTTTTTTTTTTTAAATTTACACTACTGTTACACCAGATATGAGTGGTGGTACTGGGCAAGTGGGCACAGTATACGCTGTGAGCCTGGCACACACGCTGGCAGGCAGGCAACTGCAATTAGATTACACTAGCAGAATGATGTTTCACAGTGAAAAAAGTTTTTTTTTTTAAATTTACACTACTGTTACAACAGATATGAGTGGTGGCACTGGGCAAGTGGGCCTGGCACACACTCTGGCAGGCAGGCAACTGCAATTAGATAACACAAGCAGACTGATGTTTCACAGTCAAAAAAGTTTTTTTTTTTAATTTACACTACTGTTACACCAGATATGAGTGGTGGAACTGGGCAAGTGGGCACAGTATACGCTGTGAGCCTGGCACACACGCTGGCAGGCAGGCAACTGCAGTTAGATTTCACTAGCAAGACTGATGTTTCACAGTCAAAAAAGTTTTTTTTTAAAAAAATTTACACTACTGTACAACAGATATGAGTGGTGGGACTGGGCAAGTGGGCCTGGCACACACGTTGGCAGGCAGGCAACTGCAATTAGATTACACAAGCAGACTGATGTTTCACAGTCAAAAAGTTTTTTTTTTTTTTAATTTACACTACTGTTACACCGATATGAGTGGTGGCACTGGGCAAGTGGGCCTGGCACACCACTCTGGCAGATAGGCAACTGCAATTAGATTACACTAGCAGACTGATGTTTCACAGTCAAAAAATTTTTTTATTTTTAAATTTACACTACTGTTACACCAGATATGAGTGGTGGCAACTGAGCAAGTGGGCACAGTATACGCTGTGAGACCTGGCACACACACGCTGGCAGGCAGGCAAACTGCAATTAGATTACACTAGCAGACCTGATGTTTCACAGTCAAAAAAGTTTTTTTTTTAAATTTACACTACTGTTACACCAGATATTGAGTGGTGGTACAGGGCAAAGTGGGCACAGTATACGCTGTGAGCCTGGCACACACGCTGGCAGGCAGGCAACTTGCAATTAGATAACACAAGCAGACTGATGTGCTCACAGTCAAAAAAGTTTTTTTTTTTAAATTTACACTACTGTTACACCAGATATGAGTGGTGGTACTGGGCAAGTGGGCACAGTATACGCTGTGAGCCTGGCACACACGCTGGCAGGCAGGCAACTGCAATTAGATTACACTAGCAGACTGATGTTTCACAGTCAAAAAAGTTTTTTTTTTTAAATTTACACTACTGTTACACAGATATGAGTGGTGGGTACTGGGCAAGTGGGCACAGTATACGCTGTGAGCCTGGCACACACGCTGGCAGGCAGGCAACTGCAATTAGATTACACTAGCAGAATGATGTTTCACAGTGAAAAAAGTTTTTTTTTTTAAATTTACACTACTGTTACAACAGATATGAGTGGTGGCACTGGGCAAGTGGGCCTGGCACACACTCTGGCAGGCAGGCAACTGCAATTAGATAACACAAGCAGACTGATGTTTCACAGTCAAAAAAGTTTTTTTTTTTAATTTACACTACTGTTACACCAGATTATGAGTGGTGGAACTGGGGCAAGTGGGCACAGTATACGCTGTAGGAGCCTGGCACACACGCTGGCAGGCAGGCAACTGCAGTTAGATTACACTAGCAGACTGATGTTTCACAGTCAAAAAAGTTTTTTTTTAAAAAAATTTACACTACTGTTACAACAGATATGAGTGGTGGGACTGGGCAAGTGGGCCTGGCACACACGTTGGCAGGCAGGCAACTGCAATTAGATTACACAATGCAGACTGATGTTTCACAGTCAAAAAAGTTTTTTTTTTTAATTTACACTACTGTTACACCAGATATGAGTGGTGGCACTGGGCAAGTGGGGCCTGGCACACACTCTGGCAGATAGGCAACTGCAATTAGATTACACTAGCAGGACTGATGTTTCACAGTCAAAAATTTTTTTTTTTAAATTTACACTACTGTTACACCAGATATGAGTGGTGGCACTGAGCAAGTGGGCCTCAGTATACGCTGTGAGCCTGGCACACACGCTGGCAGGCAGGCAACTGCAATTAGATTACACTAGCAGACTGATGTTTCACAGTCAAAAAAGTTTTTTTTTTAAATTTACACTACTGTTACAACTAGATATGAGTGGTGGCACTGGGCAAGTGGGGCCTGGCACACACGCTGGCAGGCAGGCCACTGCAATTAGATAACACAAGCAGACTGATGTCTCACAGTCAAAAAGTTTTTTTTTTTAAATTTACACTATGTTACACCAGATATGAGTGGTGGTACAGGGCAAGTGGGCTCAGTATACGCTGCTGAGCCTGGCACACACGCTGGCAGGCAGGCAAACTGCAATTAGATAAACACAAGCAGACTGATGTCTCACAGTCAAAAAAGTTTTTTTTTTAAATTTACACTACTGTTTACACCAGATATGAGTGGTTGGTACTGGGGCAAGAGGGGCACAGTATACGCTGTGAGCCCTGGCACACACGCTGGCAGGCAGGCAACTGCAATTAGATTACACTAGCAGACTGATGTTTCACAGTCTAAAAATGTTTTTTTTTTTTTTTAAATTTACACTACTGTTACACCAGATATGAGTGGTGGTACTGGGCAAGTGGGCACAGTATACGCTGTGAGCCTGGCACACACGCTGGCAGGCAGGCAAACGGCAATTAGATTACACTAGCAGAATGATGTTTCACAGTGAAAAAAGTTTTTTTTTTAAATTTACACTACTGTTACAACAGATATGAGTGGTGGCACTGGGCAAGTGGGCCTGGCACACACTCTGGCAGGCAGGCAACTGCAATTAGATAACACAAGCAGACTGATGTTTCACAGTCAAAAAAGTTTTTTTTTTTAAATTTACACTACTGTTACACCAGATATGAGTGGTGGCAATGGGCAAGTGGGCACAGTATACGCTGTGAGCCTGGCACACACGCTGGCAGGCAGGCAACTGCAGTTAGATTACACTAGCAGACTGATGTTTCACAGTCAAAAAAGTTTTTTTAAAAAAAATTTACACTACTGTTACAACAGAATATGAGTGGTGGGACTGGGCAAGTGGGCCTGGCACACACGTTGGCAGGCAGGCAACTGCAATTAGATTACACAAGCAGACTGATGTTTCACAGTCAAAAAAGTTTTTTTTTTTTAATTTACACTACTGTTACACCAGATATGAGTGGTGGCACTGGGCAAGTGGGCCTGGCACACACTCTGGCAGATAGGCAACTGCAATTAGATTACACTAGCAGACTGATGTTTCACAGTCAAAAAAGTTTTTTTTTAAATTTACACTACTGTTACAACAGATATGAGTGGTGGCACTGGGCAAGTGGGCCTGGCACACACGCTGGCAGGCAGGCAACTGCAATTAGATAACACAAGCAGACTGATGTCTCACAGTCAAAAAAGTTTTTTTTTTTAAATTTACACTACTGTTACACCAGATATGAGTGGTGGTACTGGGCAAGTGGGCACAGTATACGCTGTGAGCCTGGCACACACGCTGGCAGGCAGGCAACTGCAATTAGATTACACTAGCAGACTGATGTTTCACAGTGAAAAAAGTTTTTTTTTTAAATTACACTACTGTTACACCAGATATGAGTGGTGGAACTGGGCAAAGTGGGCCTAGCACACACGCTGGCAGGCAACTACAATTAGATTACACTAGCAAACTGATGTTTCACAGTCAAAAAAGTTTTTTTTTTTAAATTTACACTACTGTTACACCAGATATGAGTGGTGGCACTGGGCAAGTGGGCCTGGCACACATGCTGGCAGGCAGGCAGGCAACTGCAATTAGATTACACTAGCAGACTGATGTTTCACAGTCAAAAAAGTTTTTTTTTTTTTTAATTTACACTACTGTTACACCAGATATGAGTGGTGGCACTGGGCAAGTGGGCCTGGCACACACTCTGGCAGATAGGCAACTGCAATTAGATTACACTAGCAGACTGATGTTTCACAGTCAAAATTTTTTTTTTTTTTAAATTTACACTACTGTTACACCAGATATGAGTGGTGGCACTGAGCAAGTGGGCACAGTATACGCTGTGAGCCTGGCACACACGCTGGCAGGCAGGCAACTGCAATTAGATTACACTAGCAGACTGATGTTTCACAGTCAAAAAAGTTTTTTTTTTAAATTTACACTACTGTTACAACAGATATGAGTGGTGGCACTGGGCAAGTGGGCCTGGCACACACGCTGGCAGGCAGGCCACTGCAATTAGATAACACAAGCAGACTGATGTCTCACAGTCAAAAAAGTTTTTTTTTTTAAATTTACACTACTGTTTACACCAGATATGAGTGGTGGTACAGGGCAAGTGGGCACAGTATACGCTGTGAGCCTGGCACACACGCTGGCAGGCAGGCAACTGCAATTAGATAACACAAGCAGACTGATGTATCACAGTCAAAAAAGTTTTTTTTTTAAATTTACACTACTGTTACACCAGATATGAGTGGTGGTACTGGGCAAGTGGGCACAGTATACGCTGTGAGCCTGGCACACACGCTGGCAGGCAGGCAACTGCAATTAGATTACACTAGCAGACTGATGTTTCACAATCAAAAAGTTTTTTTTTTTAAATTTACACTACTGTTACACCAGATATGAGTGGTGGTACTGGGCAAGTGGGCACAGTATACGCTGTGAGCCTGGCACACACGCTGGCAGGCAGGCAACTGCAATTAGATTACACTAGCAGAATGATGTTTCACAGTGAAAAAAGTTTTTTTTTTAAATTTACACTACTGTTACAACAGATATGAGTGGAGGCACTGGGCAAGTGGGCCCTGGCACACACTCTGGCAGGCAGGCAACTGCAATTAGATAACACAAGCAGACTGATGTTTCACAGTCAAAAAAGTTTTTTTTTTAAAATTTACACTACTGTTACACCAGATATGAGTGGTGGCAATGGGCAAGTGGGCACAGTATACGCTGTGAGCCTGGCACACACGCTGGCAGGCAGGCAACTGCAGTTAGATTACACTAGCAGACTGATGTTTCACAGTCAAAAAAGTTTTTTTAAAAAAAATTTACACTACTGTTACAACAGATATGAGTGGTGGGACTGGGCAAGTGGGCCTGGCACACACGTTGGCAGGCAGGCAACTGCAATTAGATTACACAAGCAGACTGATGTTTCACAGTCAAAAAAGTTTTTTTTTTTAATTTACACTACTGTTACACCAGATATGAGTGGTGGCACTGGGCAAGTGGGCCTGGCACACACTCTGGCAGATAGGCAACTGCAATTAGATTACACTAGCAGACTGATGTTTCACAGTCAAAAAAGTTTTTTTTTAAATTTACACTACTGTTACAACAGATATGAGTGGTGGCACTGGGCAAGTGGCCTGGCACACACGCTGGCAGGCAGGCAACTGCAATTAGATAACACAAGCAGACTGATGTCTCACAGTCAAAAAAGTTTTTTTTTTTTAAATTTACACTACTGTTACACCAGATATGAGTGGTGGTACTGGGCAAGTGGGCACAGTATACGCTGTGAGCCTGGCACACACGCTGGCAGGCAGGCAACTGCAATTAGATTACACTAGCAGACTGATGTTTCACAGTGAAAAAAGTTTTTTTTTTTAAATTTACACTACTGTTACACCAGATATGAGTGGTGGAACTGGGCAAGTGGGCCTAGCACACACGCTGGCAGGCAACTACAATTAGATTACACTAGCAAACTGATGTTTCACAGTCAAAAAAGTTTTTTTTTTTTAAATTTACACTACTGTTACACCAGATATGAGTGGTGGCACTGGGCAAGTGGGCCTGGCACACATGCTGGCAGGCAGGCAGGCAACTGCAATTAGATTACACTAGCAGACTGATGTTTCACAGTCAAAAAAGTTTTGTTTTTTTTAATTTACACTACTGTTACACCAGATATGAGTGGTGGCACTGGGCAAGTGGGCCTGGCACACACGCTGGCAGGCAGGCAACTGCAATTAGATTACACTAGCAGACTGATGTTTCACAGTCAAAAAAGTTTTGTTTTTTTTAATTTACACTACTGTTACACCAGATATGAGTGGTGGCACTGGGCAAGTGGGCCTGGCACACACGCTGGCAGGCAGGCAACTGCAATTAGATTACACAAGCAGACTGATGTTTCACAGTCAAAAAAGTTTGTTTTTTTAAATTTACACTACTGTTACACCAGATATGAGTGGTGGCACTGGCCAAGTGGGCCTGGCACACACGCTGGCAGGCAGGCAACTGCAATTAGATTACACAAGCAGACTGATGTTTCACAGTCAAAAAAAGTTTTTTTTTTTAAATTGACACTACTGTTACACCAGATATGAGTGGTGGCACTTGGCAAGTGGGCCTGGCACACACGCTGGCAGGCAGGCAACTGCAATTAGATTACACTAGCAGACTGATGTTTCACAGTCAAAACATTTTTTTTTAAAAAAAATTTACACTACTGTTACAACAGATATGAGTGGTGGCACTGGGCAAGTGGGCCTGGCACACACGCTGGCAGGCAGGCAACTGCAATTAGATAACACAAGCAGACTGATGTTTCACAGTCAAAAAAGTTTTTTTTTTTAAATTTACACTACTGTTACACCAGATATGAGTGGTGGCACTGGGCAAGTGGGCACAGTATATGCTGTGAGCCTGGCACACACGCTGGCAGGCAGGCAACTGCAATTAGATTACACTAGCAGACTGATGTTTCACAGTCAAAAAAAGTTTTTTTTTTTAAAAAATTACACTACTGTTACAACAGATATGAGTGGTGGCACTGGGCAAGTGGGCCTGGCACACACGTTGGCAGGCAGGCAACTGCAATTAGATTACACAAGCAGACTGATGTTTCACAGTCAAAAAAGTTTTTTTTTTTTAAATTTACACTACTGTTACACCAGATATGAGTGGTGGCACTGGGCAAGTGGGCCTGGCACACACTCTGGTAGGCAGGCAGGCAACTGCAATTAGATTACACTAGCAGACTGATGTTTCACAGTCAAAAAAGTATTTTTTTAAATTTACACTACTGTTACACCAGATATGAGTGGTGGCACTGAGCAATTGGGCACAGTATACGCTGTGAGCCTGGCACACACGCTGGCAGGCAGGCAACTGCAATTAGATTACACTAGCAGACTGATGTTTCACAGTCAAAAAAGTTTTGTTTTTTTAAATTTACACTACTGTTACAACAGATATGAGTGGTGGCACTGGGCAAGTGGGCCTGGCACACACGCTGGCAGGCAGGCAACTGCAATTAGATAACACAAGCAGACTGATGTCTCACAGTCAAAAAAGTTTTTTTTTTTTTAAATTTACACTACTGTTACACCAGATATGAGTGGTGGTACTGTGCAAGTGGGCACAGTATACGCTGTGAGCCTGGCACACACGCTGGCAGGCAGGCAACTGCAATTAGATTACACTAGCAGAATGATGTTTAACAGTGAAAACGTTTTTTTTTTTAAATTTACACTACTGTTACAACAGATATGAGTGGTGGCACTGGGCAAGTGGGCCTGGCACACATGCTGGCAGGCAGGCAACTGCAATTAGATAACACAAGCAGACTGATGTTTCACAGTCAAAAAAGTTTTTTTTTTTTAAATTTACACTACTGTTACACCAGATATGAGTAGTGGCACTGGGCAAGTGGGCACAGTATACGCTGTGAGCCTGGCACACACGCTGGCAGGCAGGCAACTGCAATTAGATTACACTAGCAGACTGATGTTTCACAGTCAAAAAAGTTTTTTTTTTTTAAATTTACATTACTTTTACAACAGATATGAGTGGTGGGACTGGGCAAGTGGGCCTGGCACACACGTTGGCAGGCAAGCAACTGCAATTAGATTACACAAGCAGACTGATGTTTCACAGTCAAAAAAGTTTTTTTTTTAAATTTACACTACTGTTATACCAGATATGAGTGGTGGCACTGGGCAAGTGGGCCTGGAACACACTCTGGCAGGCAGGCAGGCAACTGCAATTAGATTACACTAGCAGACTGATGTTTCACAGTCAAAAAATTTTTTTTTTTAAATTTACACTACTGTTACACCAGATATGAGTGGTGGCACTGAGCAAGTGGGCACAGTATACGCTGTGAGCCTGGCACACACGCTGGCAGGCAACTGCAATTAGATTACACTAGCAGACTGATGTTTCACTGTCAAAAAAGTTTTTTTTTTAAATTTACACTACTGTTACAACAGATATGAGTGGTGGCACTGGGCAAGTGGGCCTGGCACACACGCTGGCAGGCAGGCCACTGCAATTAGATAACACAAGCAGACTGATGTCTCACAGTCAAAAAAGTTTTTTTTTTTAAATTTACACTACTGTTACACCAGATATGAGTGGTGGTACCGGGCAAGTGGGCACAGTATACGCTGTGAGCCTGGCACACACGCTGGCAGGCAGGCAAATGCAATTAGATAACACAAGCAGACTGATGTCTCACAGTCAAAAAAGTTTTTTTTTTAAATTTACACTACTGTTACACCAGATATGAGTGGTGGTACTGGGCAAGTGGGCACAGTATAACGCTGTGAGCCTGGCACACACGCTGGCAGGCAGGCAACTGCAATTAGATTACACTAGCAGACTGATGTTTCACAGTCAAAAAAGTTTTTTTTTTTAAATTTACACTACTGTTACACCAGATATGAGTGGTGGTACTGGGCAAGTGGGCACAGTATACGCTGTGAGCCTGGCACACACGCTGGCAGGCAGGCAACTGCAATTAGATTACACTAGCAGAATGATGTTTCACAGTGAAAAAAGTTTTTTTTTTAAATTTACACTACTGTTACAACAGATATGAGTGGTGGCACTGGGCAAGTGGGCCTGGCACACACGCTGGCAGGCAGGCAACTGCAGTTAGATTACACTAGCAGACTGATGTTTCACAGTCAAAAAAGTTTTTTTTAAAAAAATTTACACTACTGTTACAACAGATATGAGTGGTGGGACTGGGCAAGTGGGCCTGGCACACACGTTGGCAGGCAGGCAACTGCAATTAGATTACACAAGCAGACTGATGTTTCACAGTCAAAAAAGTTTTTTTTTTTAATTTACACTACTGTTACACCAGATATGAGTGGTGGCACTGGGCAAGTGGGCCTGGCACACACGCTGGCAGGCAGGCAACTGCAGTTAGATTACACTAGCAGACTGATGTTTCACAGTCAAAAAAGTTTTTTTTTTAAAAATTTACACTACTGTTACAACAGATATGAGTGGTGGGACTGGGCAAGTGGGCCTGGCACACACGTTGGCAGGCAGGCAACTGCAATTAGATTACACAAGCAGACTGATGTTTCACAGTCAAAAAAGTTTTTTTTTTTAATTTACACTACTGTACACCAGATATGAGTGGTGGCACTGGGCAAGTGGGCCTGGCACACACTCTGGCAGACAGGCAACTGCAATTAGATTACACTAGCAGACTGATGTTTCACAGTCAAATTTTTTTTTTTTTTAATTTACACTACTGTTACACCAGATATGAGTGGTGGCACTGAGCAAGTGGGCACAGTATACGCTGTGAGCCTGGCACACACGCTGGCAGGCAAGCAACTGCAATTAGATTACACAAGCAGACTGATGTTTCACAGTCAAAAAAGTTTTTTTTTTTAATTTACACTACTGTTACACCAGATATGAGTGGTGGCACTGGGCAAGTGGGCCTGGCACACACGCTGGCAGGCAGGCAACTGCAGTTAGATTACACTAGCAGACTGATGTTTCACAGTCAAAAAAGTTTTTTTTTTAAAAATTTACACTACTGTTACAACAGATATGAGTGGTGGGACTGGGCAAGTGGGCCTGGCACACACGATGGCAGGCAGGCAACTGCAATTAGATTACACAAGCAGACTGATGTTTCACAGTCAAAAAAGTTTTTTTTTTTAATTTACACTACTGTTACACCAGATATGAGTGGTGGCACTGGGCAAGTGGGCCTGGCACACACTCTGGCAGACAGGCAACTGCAATTAGATTACACTAGCAGAATGATGTTTCACAGTGAAAAAAGTTTTTTTTTTTAAATTTACACTACTGTTACAACAGATATGAGTGGTGGCACTGGGCAAGTGGGCCTGGCACACACGCTGGCAGGCAGGCAACTGCAGTTAGATTACACTAGCAGACTGATGTTTCACAGTCAAAAAAGTTTTTTTTAAAAAAATTTACACTACTGTTACAACAGATATGAGTGGTGGGACTGGGCAAGTGGGCCTGGCACACACGTTGGCAGGCAGGCAACTGCAATTAGATTACACAAGCAGACTGATGTTTCACAGTCAAAAAAGTTTTTTTTTTTTAATTTACACTACTGTTACACCAGATATGAGTGGTGGCACTGGGCAAGTGGGCCTGGCACACACGCTGGCAGGCAGGCAACTGCAGTTAGATTACACTAGCAGACTGATGTTTCACAGTCAAAAAAGTTTTTTTTTAAAAATTTACACTACTGTTACAACAGATATGAGTGGTGGGACTGGGCAAGTGGGCCTGGCACACACGTTGGCAGGCAGGCAACTGCAATTAGATTACACAAGCAGACTGATGTTTCACAGTCAAAAAATTTTTTTTTTTTTAATTTACACTACTGTTACACCAGATATGAGTGGTGGCACTGGGCAAGTGGGCCTGGCACACACTCTGGCAGACAGGCAACTGCAATTAGATTACACTAGCAGACTGATGTTTCACAGTCAAATTTTTTTTTTTTTTAATTTAAACTACTGTTACACCAGATATGAGTGGTGGCACTGAGCAAGTGGGCACAGTATACGCTGTGAGCCTGGCACACACGCTGGCAGGCAAGCAACTGCAATTAGATTACACTAGCAGACTGATGTTTCACAGTCAAAAAAGTTTTTTTTTTTAAATTTACACTACTGTTACAACAGATATGAGTGGTGGCACTGGGCAAGTGGGCCTGGCACACACGCTGGCAGGCAGGCAACTGCAATTAGATAACACAAGCAGACTGATGTCTCACAGTCAAAAAAGTTTTTTTTTTTTAATTTACACTACTGTTACACCAGATATGAGTGGTGGTACTGGGCAAGTGGGCACAGTATACGCTGTGAGCCTGGCAGACACGCTGGCAGGCAGGCAACTGCAATTAGATTACACTAGCAGACTGATGTTTCACAGTGAAAAAAGTTTTTTTTTTTTTAAATTTACACTACTGTTACACCAGATATGAGTGGTGGAACTGGGCAAGTGGGCCTAGCACACACGCTGGCAGGCAACTGCAATTAGATTACACTAGCAAACTGATGTTTCACAGTCAAAAAAGTTTTTTTTTTTTAAATTTACACTACTGTTACACCAGATATGAGTGGGTGGCACTGGGCAAGTGGGGCCTGGCACACATGCTGGCAGGCAGGCAACTGCAATTAGATTACACTAGCAGACTGATGTTTCACAGTCAGAATTTTTTTTTTTTTTAAATTTACACTACTGTAACACCAGATATGAGTGGTGGCACTGGGCAAGTGGGCCTGGCACACACTCTGGTAGGCAGGCAGGCAACTGCAATTAGATTACACTAGCAGACTGATGTTTCACAGTCAAAAAAGTATTTTTTTTAAATTTACACTACTGTTACACCAGATATGAGTGGTGGCACTGAGCAATTGGGCACAGAATACGCTGTGAGCCTGGCACACACGCTGGCAGGCAGGCAACTGCAATTAGATTACACTAGCAGACTGATGTTTCACAGTCAAAAAAGTTTTGTTTTTTTAAATTTACACTACTGTTACAACAGATATGAGTGGTGGCACTGGGCAAGTGGGCCTGGCACACACGCTGGCAGGCAGGCAACTGCAATTAGATAACACAAGCAGACTGATGTCTCACAGTCAAAAAAGTTTTTTTTTTTTAAATTTACACTACTGTTACACCAGATATGAGTGGTGGTACTGTGCAAGTGGGCACAGTATACGCTGTGAGCCTGGCACACACGCTGGCAGGCAGGCAACTGCAATTAGATTACACTAGCAGAATGATGTTTAACAGTGAAAAAGTTTTTTTTTTAAATTTACACTACTGTTACAACAGATATGAGTGGTGGCACTGGGCAAGTGGGCCTGGCACACATGCTGGCAGGCAGGCAACTGCAATTAGATAACACAAGCAGACTGATGTTTCACAGTCAAAAAAGTTTTTTTTTTTTAAATTTACACTACTGTTACACCAGATATGAGTAGTGGCACTGGGCAAGTGGGCACAGTATACGCTGTGAGCCTGGCACACACGCTGGCAGGCAGGCAACTGCAATTAGATTACACTAGCAGACTGATGTTTCACAGTCAAAAAAGTTTTTTTTTTTAAAAATTTACATTACTGTTACAACAGATATGAGTGGTGGGACTGGGCAAGTGGGCCTGGCACACACGTTGGCAGGCAAGCAACTGCAATTAGATTACACAAGCAGACTGATGTTTCACAGTCAAAAAAGTTGTTTTTTTAAATTTACACTACTGTTACACCAGATATGAGTGGTGGCACTGGGCAAGTGGGCCTGGAACACACTCTGGCAGGCAGGCAACTGCAATTAGATTACACTAGCAGACTGATGTTTCACAGTCAAAATTTTTTTTTTTTAAATTTACACTACTGTTACACCAGATATGAGTGGTGGCACTGAGCAAGTGGGCACAGTATACGCTGTGAGCCTGGCACACACGCTGGCAGGCAACTGCAATTAGATTACACTAGCAGACTGATGTTTCACAGTCAAAAAAGTTTTTTTTTTAAATTTACACTACTGTTACAACAGATATGAGTGGTGGCACTGGGCAAGTGGGCCTGGCACACACGCTGGCAGGCAGGCAACTGCAATTAGATAACACAAGCAGACTGATGTCTCACAGTCAAAAAAGTTTTTTTTTTTAAATTTACACTACTGTTACACCAGATATGAGTGGTGGTACTGGGCAAGTGGGCACAGTATACGCTGTGAGCCTGGCAGACACGCTGGCAGGCAGGCAACTGCAATTAGATTACACTAGCAGACTGATGTTTCACAGTGAAAAAAGTTTTTTTTTTTTAAATTTACACTACTGTTACACCAGATATGAGTGTTGGAACTGGGCAAGTGGGCCTAGCACACACGCTGGCAGGCAACTGCAATTAGATTACACTAGCAAACTGATGTTTCACAGTCAAAAAAGTTTTTTTTTTTTAAATTTACACTACTGTTACACCAGATATGAGTGGTGGCACTGGGCAAGTGGGCCTGGCACACATGCTGGCAGGCAGGCAACTGCAATTAGATTACACTAGCAGACTGATGTTTCACAGTCAGAATTTTTTTTTTTTTAAATTTACACTACTGTAACACCAGATATGAGTGGTGGCACTGGGCAAGTGGGCCTGGCACACACTCTGGTAGGCAGGCAGGCAACTGCAATTAGATTACACTAGCAGACTGATGTTTCACAGTCAAAAAAGTATTTTTTTAAATTTACACTACTGTTACACCAGATATGAGTGGTGGCACTGAGCAATTGGGCACAGAATACGCTGTGAGCCTGGCACACACGCTGGCAGGCAGGCAACTGCAATTAGATTACACTAGCAGACTGATGTTTCACAGTCAAAAAAGTTTTGTTTTTTTAAATTTACACTACTGTTACAACAGATATGAGTGGTGGCACTGGGCAAGTGGGCCTGGCACACACGCTGGCAGGCAGGCAACTGCAATTAGATAACACAAGCAGACTGATGTCTCACAGTCAAAAAAGTTTTTTTTTTTTAAATTTACACTACTGTTACACCAGATATGAGTGGTGGTACTGTGCAAGTGGGCACAGTATACGCTGTGAGCCTGGCACACACGCTGGCAGGCAGGCAACTGCAATTAGATTACACTAGCAGAATGATGTTTAACAGTGAAAAAGTTTTTTTTTTTAAATTTACACTACTGTTACAACAGATATGAGTGGTGGCACTGGGCAAGTGGGCCTGGCACACACGCTGGCAGGCAGGCAACTGCAATTAGATAACACAAGCAGACTGATGTTTCACAGTCAAAAAAGTTTTTTTTTTTTTAAATTTACACTACTGTTACACCAGATATGAGTAGTGGCACTGGGCAAGTGGGCACAGTATACGCTGTGAGCCTGGCACACACGCTGGCAGGCAGGCAACTGCAATTAGATTACACTAGCAGACTGATGTTTCACAGTCAAAAAATTTTTTTTTTTTAAAATTTACATTACTGTTACAACAGATATGAGTGGTGGGACTGGGCAAGTGGGCCTGGCACACACGTTGGCAGGCAAGCAACTGCAATTAGATTACACAAGCAGACTGATGTTTCACAGTCAAAAAAGTTGTTTTTTTAAATTTACACTACTGTTACACCAGATATGAGTGGTGGCACTGGGCAAGTGGGCCTGGAACACACTCTGGCAGGCAGGCAACTGCAATTAGATTACACTAGCAGACTGATGTTTCACAGTCAAAATTTTTTTTTTTTTAAATTTACACTACTGTTACACCAGATATGAGTGGTGGCACTGAGCAAGTGGGCACAGTATACGCTGTGAGCCTGGCACACACGCTGGCAGGCAACTGCAATTAGATTACACTAGCAGACTGATGTTTCACAGTCAAAAAAGTTTTTTTTTTAAATTTACACTACTGTTACAACAGATATGAGTGGTGGCACTGGGCAAGTGGGCCTGGCACACACGCTGGCAGGCAGGCCACTGCAATTAGATAACACAAGCAGACTGATGTCTCACAGTCAAAAAAGTTTTTTTTTTTAAATTTACACTACTGTTACACCAGATATGAGTGGTGGTACCGGGCAAGTGGGCACAGTATACGCTGTGAGCCTGGCACACACGCTGGCAGGCAGGCAGGCAACTGCAATTAGATAACACAAGCAGACTGATGTCTCACAGTCAAAAAAGTTTTTTTTTTAAATTTACACTACTGTTACACCAGATATGAGTGGTGGTACTGGGCAAGTGGGCACAGTATACGCTGTGAGCCTGGCACACACGCTGGCAGGCAGGCAACTGCAATTAGATTACACTAGCAGACTGATGTTTCACAGTCAAAAAAGTTTTTTTTTTTAAATTTACACTACTGTTACACCAGATATGAGTGGTGGTACTGGGCAAGTGGGCACAGTATACGCTGTGAGCCTGGCACACACGCTGGCAGGCAGGCAACTGCAATTAGATTACACTAGCAGAATGATGTTTCACAGTGAAAAAAGTTTTTTTTTTAAATTTACACTACTGTTACAACAGATATGAGTGGTGGCACTGGGCAAGTGGGCCTGGCACACACGCTGGCAGGCAGGCAACTGCAGTTAGATTACACTAGCAGACTGATGTTTCACAGTCAAAAAAGTTTTTTTTTTTTAAAATTTACACTACTGTTACAACAGATATGAGTGGTGGGACTGGGCAAGTGGGCCTGGCACACACGTTGGCAGGCAGGCAACTGCAATTAGATTACACAAGCAGACTGATGTTTCACAGTCAAAAAAGTTTTTTTTTTTAATTTACACTACTGTTACACCAGATATGAGTGGTGGCACTGGGCAAGTGGGCCTGGCACACACGCTGGCAGGCAGGCAACTGCAGTTAGATTACACTAGCAGACTGATGTTTCACAGTCAAAAAAGTTTTTTTTAAAAAAAATTACACTACTGTTACAACAGATATGAGTGGTGGGACTGGGCAAGTGGGCCTGGCACACACGTTGGCAGGCAGGCAACTGCAATTAGATTACACAAGCAGACTGATGTTTCACAGTCAAAAAAGTTTTTTTTTTTAATTTACACTACTGTTACACCAGATATGAGTGGTGGCACTGGGCAAGTGGGCCTGGCACACACTCTGGCAGACAGGCAACTGCAATTAGATTACACTAGCAGACTGATGTTTCACAGTCAAAATTTTTTTTTTTTTTAAATTTACACTACTGTTACACCAGATATGAGTGGTGGCACTGAGCAAGTGGGCACAGTATACGCTGTGAGCCTGGCACACACGCTGGCAGGCAAGCAACTGCAATTAGATTACACTAGCAGACTGATGTTTCACAGTCAAAAAAGTTTTTTTTTTTAAATTTACACTACTGTTACAACAGATATGAGTGGTGGCACTGGGCAAGTGGGCCTGGCACACACGCTGGCAGGCAGGCAACTGCAATTAGATAACACAAGCAGACTGATGTCTCACAGTCAAAAAAGTTTTTTTTTTTAAATTTACACTACTGTTACACCAGATATGAGTGGTGGTACTGGGCAAGTGGGCACAGTATACGCTGTGAGCCTGGCAGACACGCTGGCAGGCAGGCAGGCAACTGCAATTAGATTACACTAGCAGACTGATGTTTCACAGTGAAAAAAGTTTTTTTTTTTTAAATTTACACTACTGTTACACCAGATATGAGTGGTGGAACTGGGCAAGTGGGCCTAGCACACACGCTGGCAGGCAACTGCAATTAGATTACACTAGCAAACTGATGTTTCACAGTCAAAAAAGTTTTTTTTTTTTAAATTTACACTACTGTTACACCAGATATGAGTGGTGGCACTGGGCAAGTGGGCCTGGCACACATGCTGGCAGGCAGGCAACTGCAATTAGATTACACTAGCAGACTGATGTTTCACAGTCAGAATTTTTTTTTTTTAAATTTACACTACTGTAACACCAGATATGAGTGGTGGCACTGGGCAAGTGGGCCTGGCACACACGCTGGCAAGCAGGCAACTGCAATTAGATTACACAAGCAGACTGATGTTTCACAGTCAAAAAAGTTTTTTTTTTTTAAATTTACACTAGTTACACCAGATATGAGTGGTGGCACTGTGCAAGTGGGCACAGTGTACGCTGTGAGCCTGGCACACACGCTGGCAGGCAGGTAACTGAAATTAGATTACACTAGCAGACTGATGTTTCACAGTGAAAAAAGTTTTTTTTTTTTAAATTTACACTACTGTTACACCAGATATGAGTGGTGGAACTGGGCAAGTGGGCCTAGCACACACGCTGGCAGGCAACTGCAATTAGATTACACTAGCAAACTGATGTTTCACAGTCAAAAAAGTTTTTTTTTTTTAAATTTACACTACTGTTACACCAGATATGAGTGGTGGCACTGGGCAAGTGGGCCTGGCACACATGCTGGCAGGCAGGCAACTGCAATTAGATTACACTAGCAGACTGATGTTTCACAGTCAGAATTTTTTTTTTAAAATTTACACTACTGTAACACCAGATATGAGTGGTGGCACTGGGCAAGTGGGCCTGGCACACACGCTGGCAGGCAGGCAACTGCAATTAGATTACACAAGCAGACTGATGTTTCACAGTCAAAAAAGTTTTTTTTTTAAAATTTACACTAGTTACACCAGATATGAGTGGTGGCACTGTGCAAGTGGGCACAGTGTATGCTGTGAGCCTGGCACACACGCTGGCAGGCAGGTAACTGAAATTAGATTACACTAGCAGACTGATGTTTCACAGTCAAAAGTTTTTTTTTTAAAATTTAAACTACTGTTACAACAGATATGAGTGGTGGCACTGGGCAAGTGGGCCTGGCACACACGCTGGCAGGCAGGCAACTGCAATTAGATTACACAAGCAGACTGATGTTTCACAGTCAAAAAGTTTTTTTTTTTAAATTTACACTACTGTTACACCAGATATGAGTGGTGGCACTGGGCAAGTGGGCCTGGCACACATGCTGGCAGGCAGGCAACTGCAATTAGATTACACTAGCAGACTGATGTTTCACAGTCAGAATTTTTTTTTTTTAAATTTACACTACTGTAACACCAGATATGAGTGGTGGCACTGGGCAAGTGGGCCTGGCACACACGCTGGCAGGCAGGCAACTGCAATTAGATTACACAAGCAGACTGATGTTTCACAGTCAAAAAAGTTTTTTTTTTTAAATTTACACTAGTTACACCAGATATGAGTGGTGGCACTGTGCAAGTGGGCACAGTGTACGCTGTGAGCCTGGCACACACGCTGGCAGGCAGGTAACTGAAATTAGATTACACTAGCAGACTGATGTTTCACAGTCAAAAGTTTTTTTTTTTTAAATTTAAACTACTGTTACAACAGATATGAGTGGTGGCACTGGGCAAGTGGGCCTGGCACACACGCTGGCAGGCAGGCAACTGCAATTAGATTACACAAGCAGACTGATGTTTCACAGTCAAAAAGTTTTTTTTTTAAATTTACACTACTGTTACACCAGATATGAGTGGTGGCACTGGGCAAGTGGGCCTGGCACACACGCTGGCAGGCATGCAACTGCAATTAGATTACACAAGCAGACTGATGTTTCACAGTCAAAAAAGTTTTGTTTTTTTTTAAATTTACACTACTGTTACACCAGATATGAGTGGTGGCACTGGGCAAGTGGGCCTGGCACACACGCTGGCAGGCAGGCAACTGCAATTAGATTACACAAGCAGACTGAGGTTTCACAGTCAAAAAATGTTTTGTTTTTTTTAATTTACACTACTGTTACACCAGATATGAGTGGTGGCACTGGGCAAGTGGCTTGGCAGGCAGGCAACTGCAATTAGATTACACAGGAAAAAAAAAGGGCTTTTTGGGGTGCTGTCCTTACAGCAGAGATCAGATGAGTCCTTCAGGACTGTAGTGGACACTGAATACACTAGCCTAGCTATCAATTTCCCTATTAAATCAGCAGCAGCTACACTGTCCCTCCTCTCACTAAGAATGCAGCTTCCGAATGAATCTAAAATGGCTGCTGTCCAGGAGCTGGGAGAGTCTGGGAGGGAGGGTCTGCTGCTGATTGTCTGGAATGTGTCTGCAGACTGTGAGATACAGGGTCAAAGTTTACTCAATGATGACGAATAAGAGGCGGATCGAACATCACATATGTTCGCCCGCCGTTGCGAACGTGAACTAGCTATGTTCACCGGGAACTATTCGCCGGCGAACAATTTGCGACATCACTAGTTAGAGGCTGTGCGATGCTAACGAGCAGTTTATGCTCACCGCTCACATACAGGCAGCGCTGGTATTACAGGTTTTTACAAACCCGGCGTTAACAGACAAGAAGTGAGCGTTGAGCAAAATTTTGCTCCACATCTCACTCTAATACCAGCGCTGCTTACGTTAGCTGTGAGCTGGTTGTGCATGCTCGTGCAACGGGGAGAGCCGGCTGAAAAAAAGTCTAACACCTGTAAAAAAGCAGCGTAAAACTCGTTAACGCAGCCCCATTGATTCCTAAGGTGAAATACATTTTATGTCTACACCTAACACCCTAACATGAACCCCGAGTCTAAACACCCCCCAATCTTACACTTATTAACCCCTAATCTGCCGCCCCCGACATCGCCTACACCTACATTATAAGTATTAACCTGTAATCTGTCGCTCCGGACACTGCCGCCACCTATATTATACTTATGAACCCCTAATCTGCTGCCCCCAACATCACCAACACCTAAATTATATTTATTAACCCCTACTCTGCTGCCCCCAATGTCGCCGCCACCTACCTACACTTATTAACCCCTAATCTGCCGCCCCCAACGTCGCCGCCACTATAATAAACATATTAACCCCTAAACCGCCGCACTCCCGCCTCGCAAACATTAGTTAAATATTATTAACCCCTTATCTGCCGCCCCCAACGTCGCCGCCACTATATTAAAGTTATTAACCCCTAAACCTAAGTCTAACCCTAAACCTAACACCCACTAACTTAAATATAATTAAAAGAAATCAAAATAAATATTCCTATCATTAACTAAATTATTCCTAGTTAATTCCTAAATACTTACCTGTAAAATAAACCCTAAGCTAGCTACAATATAACTAATAGTTACATTGTAGCTAGCTTAGGGTTTATTTTTATTTTATAGGCAAGTTTGTATTTATTTTAACTAGGTAGAATAGTTATTAAATAGTTATTAACTATTTAATAACTACCTAGCTAAAATAAATACAAAAGTACCTGTAAAATAAAACCTAACCAAAGTTACAATTACACCTAACACTACACTATAATTAAATTAATTCCCTAAATTAAATACAATTAAATAAAATTAGCTAAAGTACAAAAAAACCCACTAAATTACAGAAAATAATAAACAAATTACAAGATTTTTAAACTAATTACACCTAATCTAATCCCGCTAACAAAATAAAAAAGCCCCCCCCCCCAGTAAAGTAATCAGCTCTTTTACCTGTAAAAAAAATTACAAATCCCCCCAACATTAAAACCCACCACCCACACAACCAACCCTACTCTAAAACCCACCCAATACCCCCTTAAAAAAACTATCCCCTTGAAGATCACCTTCCCGGGAGAAGTCTTCATCCAACCGGGCCGAAGTCCTCAACGAAGCCGGGAGAAGTCTTCATCCAAGCCGGGCGAAGTGGTCCTCCAGATGGGCAGAAGTCTTCTTGCAGACGGCATCTTCTATCTTCATCCCTCCAGCGCGGAGCAGGTCCGTCTTCAAGACATCCAACGCAGAGCATCCTCTTCTGACGACTGCTAACACTGAATGAAGGGTCTTTTAAATGAAGTCATCCAAGATGGCGTCCCTTCAATTCCGATTGGCTGATAGAATTCTATCAGCCAATCGGAATTAAGGTAGAAAAAATCCTATTGGATTGGATCAGCCAATAGGATTGAACTTCAATCCTATTGGCTGATTGCATCAGCCAAAAGGATTTTTTCTACCTTAATATCCGATTGGCTGATAGAATTCTATAGAATCCGATGCTCCGCGTCGGATGTCTTGAAGATGGACCCGCTCCGTGCCGGATGGATGAAGATAGAAGATGCCGTCTGGATGAAGACTTCTGCCCGTCTGGAGGACCACTTCGCCCGGCTTGGATGAAGACTTCTCCTGGCTTCGTTGAGGACTTCGGCCCGGTTGGATGAAGACTTCTCCCGGTAAGGTGATCTTCAAGGGGTTAGTGTTAGGTTTTTTTAAGGGTGTATTGGGTGGGTTTTAGAGTAGGGTTGGTTGTGTGGGTGGTGGGTTTTAATGTTGGGGGGAACTGTAATTTTTTTTACAGGTAAAAGAGCTGATTACTTTGGGGCAATGCCCCGCAAAAGGCCCTTTTAAGGGCTATTTGTAATTTAGTTTAGGGTAGGGCTTTTTTTATTTTGGGGGGGCTTTTTTATTTTGTTAGGGGGATTAGATTAGGTGTAATTAGTTTAGAAATCTTGTAATTTGTTTATTATTTTCTGTAATTTAGTGGGGGTTTTTTGTACTTTAGCTAATTTTATTTAATTGTATTTAATTTAGGGAATTAATTTAATTATAGTGTAGTATTAGGTATTAGTGTAACTTAGGTTAGGTTTTATTTTACAGGTACTTTTGTATTTATTTTAGCTAGGTAGTTATTAAATAGTTAATAACTATTTAATAACTATTCTACCTAGTTAAAATAAATACAAACTTGCCTGTAAAATAAAAATAAACCCTAAGCTAGCTACAATGTAACTATTAGTTATATTGTAGCTATCTTAGGGTTTATTTTACAGGTAAGTATTTAATTTTAAATAGGAATAATTTAGTTAATGATAGGAATATTTATTTTGATTTCTTTTAATTATATTTAAGTTAGGGGGTGTTTAGGGTTAGACTTAGGTTTAGGGGTTAATAACTTTAATATAGTGGCGGCGACATTGGGGGCGGCAGATTAGGGGTTTCTAAATGTAGGTAGGTGACGGCGATGTTAGGGCTGGCAGATTAGGGGTTAATAATATTTAACTAATGTTTGCGAGGCGGGGAGTGCGGCGGTTTAGGGGTTAATATATTTATTATAGTGATGTTGATGTCCGGTTCGGCAGATTAGAGGTTACAATTTTTTTTAAGTGTTTGCGATGCGGTAGGGCCTCGGTTTAGGGGTTAATAGGAAGTTTATGGGTGTTAGTGTACTTTTTAGCACTTTAGTTAAGAGTTTAATGCTGTTTAATGCTGATGTAACTTCAAGACTTGCAATACCAGCGGGCGTTAAAAAGTAGCGTTAGGACCGGCTAACGCTGCTTTTTAAGCCTAACGCACAACTCGTAATCTAGCCATCTGTATTGTCCAGACTCCCATACTTTATATTGTGCAGACTCCCAAACTCTATATTGTGCAGACTCCCGAAGTCTATATTGTGCAGACTCCCAAAGTCTATATTGTGCAGACTCCCATACTCTATATTGTGCAGACTCCCATACTCTATATTGTGCAGACTCCTACACTCTATATTGTACAGACTCCCATACTCTATATTGTGCAGACTCCTATACTCTATATTGTGCAGACTCCCATACTCTATATTGCTCAGACTCCTATACTCTATATTTTGCAGACTGACATACTCTATATTGTGCAGACTCCTATGCTCTATATTGTGCAGACTTCCATACTCTATATTGTGCAGACTTCTATACTCTATATTGTGCAGACTCTTATACTCTATATTGTGCAGACTCCTATACTCTAATTTGTGCGGATTCCTATACTCCATATTGTGCAGACTCCCATACTCTATATTGTGCAGACTCCTATACTCTATATTGTACAGACTCCCATACTCTATATTGTGCAGACTCCTATGCTCTATATTGTGCAGACTTCCATACTCTATATTGTGCAGACTTCCATACTCTATATTGTGCAGACTTCTATACTCTATATTGTGCAGACTTCTATACTATATATTGTGCAGACTCTTATACTCTATATTGTGCAGACTCCCATACTCTATATTGTGCAGAATCCCATACTCTATATTGTGCAGAATCCCATACTCTATATTGTGCAGACTCCTATACTCTATATTGTGCAGACTCCCATACTCTATATTGTGCAGACTCCCATACTCTATATTGTGCAGACTCCTACACTCTATATTGTACAGACTCCCATACTCTATATTGTGCAGACTCCTATACTCTATATTGTGCAGACTCCCATACTCTATATTGTTCAGACTCCTATACTCTATATTTTGCAGACTGACATACTCTATATTGTGCAGACTCCTATGCTCTATATTGTGCAGACTTCCATACTCTATATTGTGCAGACTTCTATCCTCTATATTGTGTAGACTCCCATACTCTATATTGTGCAGACTCCTATATTCTATATTGTGCAGACTGCCATACTCTATATTGTGCAGACTCCTATGCTCTATATTGTGCAGACTCACATCCTCTGTATTGTACAGACTCCCATACTTTATATTGTACAGACTCCCATACTTTGTATTATACAGACTCCAAAACTTTATATTGTACAGACTCATATACTTTATATTGTGCAGACTCCCATACTTTATATTGTACAGACTCTCAAACTTTATATTGTACAGATGCCCAAACTCTATATTGTACAGACTCCCATAACTCTATATTGTGCAGACTACCATACTCTATATTGTTCAGACTCCTAAACTCTATAATGTACAGACTCCTATACTCTATATTGTACAGACTCCCATATTCTAAATTGTGCAGACTCCTGAACTCTATATTGTACAAACTCCCAAACTCTATATTGTACAGACTCCCCTACTCTGTATTGTGCAGACATCCAAACATTATATTGTGCAGGCTCCTAAACTCTATATTGTACAGACTCCCAAACTCTATATTGTACAGACTCCAAAACTCTATATTGTACAGACTCCAAAACTCTATATTGTACAGACTCCCATAATCTATATTGTGCAGACATCCAAACATTATATTGTGCAGGCTCCTAAACTCTATATTGTACAGACTCCCAAACTCTATATTGTACAGACTCCAAAACTCTATATTGTACAGACTCCAATACTCTATATTGTACAGACTCCTATACTCTATATTGTACAGACTTCTATACTCTATATTGTACAGACTTCTATACTCTATATTGTAAAGAAATCTAAACTTTATATTGTGCAGTCTCCGAAACAATATATTGTATCAACTCCCAAACTCTATATTGTACAGACTCCCATACAACTATAGAGTTATAACTCAGAATTGGGTTTTTACATAAATAATATACAATTTCTGATGTTTTAATAGAAGTATAGATTGTCCTATTGTTTAAATTAGCATTGTTAGAATTGTGTTACTTGGGTATTTAGCTGTTAAAGATCTTGGAATCTCATTGTATTAACAGGGTAAAATTATACTGTGAATAAGATAGATTTTATAAATGTTGCATAGCCTATTTGAATAGTCTTAAACGCATATAGTGTCGATTCTTATTCTGATTCTTACAAATATACACATTTCAATATGTTCATAAATATTTACTAATAATAAAGAATTCAGGCATTTATATTAATTTTGTGGTTGCTAGTAGATGCATATTAATTAAGGGTTTCTATTTTAAAAGGGTAATTATTAAATGTATTGTATTATAACCCTGAGATAGACTGATATATTATCTGGATAGCACTACTGAAGATTCTTATAAATATACTGACACCCATAATTTATATTGTGCAGACATCCAAACATTATATTGTGCAGGCTCCTAAACTCTATATTGTACAGACTCCCAAACTCTATATTGTACAGACTCCCAAACTCTATATTATACAGACTCCCAAACTCTATATTGTACAGACTCCCAAACTCTATATTGTACAGAATCCTATACTCTATATTGTACAGACTCCTATACTCTATATTGTAAAGACATCCAAACTTTATATTGTGCAGGCTCCAAAACAATATATTGTACAGACTCCCAAACTCTATATTGTACAGACTCCCAAACTCTATATTGTACAGACTCCCAAACTCTATATTGTACAGACTCCCAAACTCTATATTTTACAGATTCCCAAACTCTATATTGTACAGACTCTCAAACTTTATATTGTGCAGACTCCCAAACTTTATATTGTACAGACTCCCAAACTCTATATTGTACAGACTCCCAAACTTTATATTGTACGGATTTACAAACTCTCACCTAGATTACGAGTTTTGCGTTAGAGGCTGTGCGGTGCTAACGAGCAGTTTATGCTCACCGCTCACATACAGACAGCGCTGGTATTACAGGTTTTTACAAACCCGGCGTTAACAGACAAGAAGTGAGCGTTGAGCAAAATTTTGCTCCACATCTCACTCCAATACCAGCGCTGCTTACGTTAGCGGTGAGCTGGTTGTGCGTGCTCGTGCAACGGGGAGAGCCGGCTGAAAGAAAGTCTAACACCTGCAAAAAAGCAGCGTAAAACTCCTTAATGTAGCCCCATTGATTCCTAAGGTGAAATACATTTTATGTCTACACCTAACACCCTAACATGAACCCCGAGTCTAAACACCCCTAATCTTACACTTATTAACCCCTAATCTGCCACCCCCGACATCGCCTACACCTACATTATAATTATTAACCCCTAATCTGTCGCTCCGCACACCACCGCAACCTATATTATACTTATGAACCCCTAATCTGCTGCCCCCAACATCACCGACACCTACATTTTATTTATTAACCCCTACTCTGCTGCCCCCAATGTCGCCGCCACCTACCTACACTTATTAACCCCTAATCTGCCGCCCCCAACGTCACCGCCACTATAATAAACATATTAACACCTAAACCGCCGCACTCCCGCATTGCAAACATTAGTTAAATATTATTAACCCCTAATCTGCTGGCCCTAACATCGCCGACACCTACCTACATTTATTAACCCCTTATCTGCCGCCCCCAACGTCGCCGCCACTATATTAAAGTTATTAACCCCTAAACCTAAGTCTAACCCTAAACCTAACACCCACTAACTTAAATATAATTAAAAGAAATCAAAATAAATATTCCTATCATTAACTAAATTATTCCTAGTTAATTCCTAAATACTTATCTATAAAATAAACCCTAAGCTAGCTACAATATAACTAATAGTTACATTGTAGCTAGCTTAGGGTTTATTTTAATTTTATAGGCACGTTTGTATTTATTTTAACTAGGTAGAATAGTTATTAAATAGTTATTAACTATTTAATAACTACCTAGCTAACATAAATACAAAAGTACCTGTAAAATAAAATATATAATTAAATTAATTCCCTAAATTAAATACAATTAAATAAAATTAGCTAAAGTACAAAAAACAAACAAACACTAAATTAGAGAAAATAATAAACAAATTACAAGATTTTTAAACTATCTACACCTAATCTAATCCCGCTAACAAAATAAAAAAGCCCCCCCAAAATAAAAAATGCCCTACCCTACACTAAATTACAAATGGCCCTTAAAAGGGCCTTTTGCGGGGCATTGCCCCAAAGTAATCAGCTCTTTTACCTGTAAAAAAAATTACAAATCCCCCCAACATTAAAACCCACCACCCACACAACCAACCCTACTCTAAAACCCACCCAATAACCCCTTAAAAAAAACACTATCCCCTGGAGAAGTCTTCATCCAACCGGGCTGAAGTCCTCAACGAAGCCGGGAGAAGTCTTCATCCAAGCCGGACGAAGTGGTCCTCCAGATGGGCAGAAGTCTCCATGTAGACGGCATCTTCTATCTTCATCCATCCGGCGCATCCGACGCAGAGCATCCTCTTCTGACGACGGCTAACACTGAATGAAGGTTCTTTTAAATGAAGTCATCCAAGATGGCATCCCTTCAATTCCAATTGGCTGATAGAATTCTATCAGCCAATCGGAATTAAGGTAGAAAAAATCCAATTGGATTGGATCAGCCAATAGGATTGAACTTAAATCCTATTGGCTGATAGCATCAGCCAAAAGGATTTTTTCTACCTTAATTTCCGATTGACTAATAGAATTCTATAGAATCTGATGCTCCTCGTCGGATGTCTTGAAGATTGACCCGCTCCGTGCCGGATGGATGAAGATAGAAGATGCCGTCTGGATGAAGACTTCTGCCCGTCTGGAGGACCACTTCGCCAGGCTTGGATGAAGACTTCTCCCGGCTTCGTTGAGGACTTCGGCCCGGTTGGATGAAGACTTCTCCCGGTAAGGTGATCTTCAAGGGGTTAGTGTGAGGTTTTTTTAAGGGTGTATTGGGTGGGTTTTAGAGTAGGGTTGGTTGTGTGGGTGGTGGGTTTTAATGTTGGGGGGGAATTGTAATTTTTTTTACAGGTAAAAGAGCTGATTACTTTGGGGCAATGCCCCACAAAAGGCCCTTTTAAGGGCTATTTGTAATTTAGTTTAGGGTAGGGCTTTATTTATTTTGGGGTGGCTTTTTTATTTTGTTAGGGGGATTAGATTAGGTGTAATTAGTTTAGAAATCTTGTAATTTGTTTATTATTTTCTGTAATTTAGTGTTTTTTTTTTTTTGTACTTTAGCTAATTTTATTTTATTGTATTTAATTTAGGGAATTAATTTAATTATAGTGTAGTGTTAGGTGTTAGTGTAACTTTTGTATTTATTTTAGCTAGGTAGTTATTAAATAGTTAATAACTATTTAATAACTATTCTACCTAGTTAAAATAAATACAAACTTGCCTGTAAAATAAAAATAAACCCTAGACTAGCTACAATGTAACTATTAGTTATATTGTAGCTATCTTAGGGTTTATTTTACAGGTAATTATTTAGTTTTAAATAGGAATAATTTAGTTAATTATAGGAATATTTATTTTGATTTCTTTTAATTATATTTAAGTTAGGGGGTGTTAGGTTTAGGGTTAGACTTAGGTTTAGGGGTTAATAACTTTAATATAGTAGCGGCGACGTTGGGGGCAGCAGATTAGGGGTTTCTAAATGTAGGTAGGTGACGGCGATGTTACGGCTGGCAGATTAGGTGTTAATAATACTTAACTAATGTTTGCGAGGCGGGAGTGCGGCGGTTTAGGGGTTAATATATTTATTATAGTGGCGTCGATGTCCGGTTCGGCAGATTAGAGGTTACAATTTTTTTAAGTGTTTGCGATGCGGGAGGGCCTCGGTTTAGGGGTTAATAGGTAGTTTATGGGTGTTAGTGTACTTTTTAGCACTTTAGCTAAGAGTTTAATGCTACGGCGTTGTAGTGTAAAACTCTTAACTACTGACTTTAAAATGCGGTACCAGTCTTGACAGGAGAGCGTCTACCGCTCACTTTTTGGCAGACTCGTAATACCGGCGCTATGCAAGTCCCATTGAAAAAAGAGGATACGCAATTTACGTAAGTGGATTTGCGGAATTTCCAAGTCTGGCCAAAAAAGTTAGGGGTGAGCCTGTAACTTCAAAACTCGTAATACCAGCGGGCGTTAAAAAACAGCGTTAGGACCGGCTAACGCTGCTTTTTAAGCCTAACGCACAACTCGTAATCTAGCCATCTGTATTGTGCAGACTCCCATACTTTATATTGTGCAGACTCCCAAACTCTATATTGTGCAGACTCCCAAAGTCTATATTGTGCAGACCCCCATACTCTATATTGCGCAGACTCCCATACTCTATATTGTGCAGACTCCTACACTCTACAGGGAGTGCAGAATTATTAGGCAAATGAGTATTTTGACCACATCATCCTCTTTATGCATGTTGTCTTATGCCAAGCTGTATAGGCTCGAAAGCCTACTACCAATTAAGCATATTAGGTGATGTGCATCTCTGTAATGAGAAGGGGTGTGGTCTAAAGACATCAACACCCTATATCAGGTGTGCATAATTTATTAGGCAACTTCCTTTCCTTTGGCAAAATGAGTCAAAAGAAGGACTTGACAGGCTCAGAAAAGTCAGGCGTGCAGCTGCCAAGATGCCACTTGCCACCAAGTTTGGCCATATTTCAGAGCTGCAACATCACTGGAGTGCCCAAAAGCACAAGGTGTGCAATACTCAGAGACATGGCCAAGGTAAGAAAGGCTGAAAGACGACCACCACTGAACAAGACACACAAGCTGAAACGTCAAGACTGGGCCAAGAAATATCTCAAGACTGATTTTTCTAAGGTTTTATGGACTGATGAAATGAGAGTGAGTCTTGATGGGCCAGATGGATGGGCCCGTGGCTGGATTGGTAAAGGGCAGAGAGCTCCAGTCCGACTCAGACGCCAGCAAGGTGGAGGTGGAGTACTGGTTTGGGCTGGTATCATCAAAGATGAGCTTGTGGGGCCTTTTCGGGTTGAGGATGGAGTCAAGCTCAACTCCCAGTCCTACTGCCAGTTTCTGGAAGACACCTTCTTCAAGCAGTGGTACAGGAAGAAGTCTGCATCCTTCAAGAAAAACATGATTTTCATGCAGGACAATGCTCCATCACACGCGTCCAAGTACTTCACAGCGTGGCTGGCAAGAAAGGGTATAAAAGAAGAAAATCTAATGACATGGCCTCCTTGTTCACCTGATCTGAACCCTATTGAGAACCTGTGGTCCATCATCAAATGTGAGATTTACAAGGAGGGGAAAACAGTACACCTCTCTGAACAGTGTCTGGGAGGCTGTGGTTGCTGCTGCACGCAATGTTGATGGTGAACAGATCAAAACACTGACAGAATCCATGGATGGCAGGCTTTTGAGTGTCCTTGCAAAGAAAGGTGGCTATATTGGTCACTGATTTGTTTTTGTTTTGTTTTTGAATGTCAGAAATGTATATTTGTGAATGTTGAGATGTTATATTGGTTTCACTGGTAAAAATAAATAATTGAAATGGGTATATATTTGTTTTTTGTTAAGTTGCCTAATAATTATGCACAGTAATAGTCACCTGCACACACAGATATCCCCCTAAAATAGCTAAAACTAAAAACAAACTAAAAACTACTTCCAAAACTATTCAGCTTTGATATTAATGAGTTTTTTGGGTTCATTGAGAACATGGTTGTTGTTCAATAATAAAATTAATCCTCAAAAATACAACTTGCCTAATAATTCTGCACTCCCTGTATATTGTACAGACTCCCATACTCTATATTGTGCAGACTTCTATACTCTATATTGTGCAGACTCCCATACTCTATATTGTTCAGACTCCTATACTCTATATTTTGCAGACTGACATACTATATATTGTGCAGACTCCTATGCTCTATATTGCGCAGACTTCCTTACCCTATATTGTGCAGACTCTAATACTCTATATTGTGCAGACTCTTATACTCTATATTGTGCAGACTCCTATACTCTATATGTGCAGTCTCCTATACTCTATATTGTGCAGTCTCCCATACTCTATATTGTGCAGATTCCTATACTCTATATTGTGCATACTGCCATACTCTATATTGTGCAGACTCCTATGATCTATATTGTGCAGACTTCCATACTCTATATTGTGCAGACTTCTATACTCTATATTGTGCAGACTCATACTCTATATTGTGCAGACTCCTATACTCTATATTGTGCAGACTCCCATACTCTATATTGTGCAGACTCCCATACTCTATATTGTGCAGACTCCTATACTCTATATTGTGCAGACTCACATACTATATATTGTGCAGACTCCCATACTCTATATTGTGCAGACTCCCATACTCTATATTGTGCAGACTCCCCATACTCTATATTGTGCAGACTCATACATTCTATATTGTACAGACTCCCATACTCTATATTGTGCAGACTCCTATACTCTATATTGTGCAGACTCCCATTCTCTATATTGTTCAGACTCCTATACTCTATATTTTGCAGACTGACATACTCTATATTGTGCAGACTCCTATACTCTATATTATGCAGACTTCCATACTCTATATATTGTGCAGACTTCTATACTCTATATTGTGCAGACTCCTATACTCTAATTTGTGCTGATTCCTATACTCTATATTGTGCAGACTTCCATACTCTATATTGTGCAGACTTCCATACTCTATATTGTGCAGACTCTTATACTCTATATTGTGCAGAATCCCATACTCTATATTGTGCAGACTCCTATACTCTATATTGTGGCAGACTCCCATACTCTATATTGTGCAGACTCCCATACTCTATATTGTGCAGACTCCCATACTCTATATTGTGCAGACTCCTACATTCTATATTGTACAGACTCCCATACTCTATATTGTGCAGACTCCTATACTCTATATTGTGCAGACTCCCATTCTCTATATTGTTCAGACTCCTATACTCTATATTGTGCAGACTTCCATACTCTATATATTGTGCAGACTTCTATACTCTATATTGTGCAGACTTCCATACTCTATATATTGTGCAGACTTCTATACTCTATATTGTGCAGACTCCCATACTCTATATATTGTGCAGACTTCTATACTCTATATTGTGCAGACTCCTATACTCTAATTTGTGCGGATTCCTATACTCTATATTGTGCAGACTTCCATACTCTATATTGTGCAGACTTCCATACTCTATATTGTGCAGACTCTTATACTCTATATTGTGCAGACTCCTATACTCTATATTGTGCAGACTCCCATACTCTATATTGTGTAGACTCCTATACTCTATATTGTGCAGACTCCCATACTCTATATTGTGCAGACTTTCATACTCTATATTGGCAGACTTCTATACTCTATATTGTGCAGACTCTTATACTCTATATTGTGCAGACTCCTCTACTCTATATTGTGCAGACTCTTAAACTCTATATTGTGCAGAATCCCATACTCTATATTGTGCAGACTCCTATACTCTATATTGTGCAGACTCTTATACTCTATATTGTGCAGAATCCCATACTCTATATTGTGCAGACTCCTATACTCTATAATTGTGCAGACTCCCATACTCTATATTGTGCAGACTCCCATACTCTATATTGTGCAGACTCCCATACTCTATATTGTGCAGACTCCCATACTCTATATTGTGCAGACTCCTACATTCTATATTGTACAGACTCCCATACTCTATATTGTGCAGACTCCTATACTCTATATTGTGCAGACTCCCATACTCTATATTGTTCAGACTCCTATACTCTATATTTTGCAGACTGACATACTCTATATTGTGCAGACTCCTATACTCTATATTGTGCAGACTCCCATACTCTATATTGTGCAGAATCCCATACTCTATATTTTGCAGACTCCTATACTCTATATTGTGCAGACTCACATACTCTATATTGTGCAGACTCCCATACTCTATATTGTGCAGACTCCCATACTCTATATTGTGCAGACTCCTACATTCTATATTGTACAGACTCCCATACTCTATATTGTGCAGACTCCTATACTCTATATTGTGCAGACTCCCATTCTCTATATTGTTCAGACTCCTATACTCTATATTTTGCAGACTGACATACTCTATATTGTGCAGACTCCTATACTCTATATTGTGCAGACTTCCATACTCTATATATTGTGCAGACTTCTATACTCTATATTGTGCAGACTCCTATACTCTAATTTGTGCGGATTCCTATACTCTATATTGTGCAGACTTCCATACTCTATATTGTGCAGACTCTTATACTCTATATTGTGCAGACTCCCATACTCTATATTGTGTAGACTCCTATACTCTATATTGTGCAGACTCCCATACTCTATATTGTGCAGACTTTCATACTCTATATTGTGCAGACTTCTATACTCTATATTGTGCAGACTCTTATACTCTATATTGTGCAGACTCCTCTACTCTATATTGTGCAGACTCTTAAACTCTATATTGTGCAGAATCCCATACTCTATATTGTGCAGACTCCTATACTCTATATTGTGCAGACTCTTATACTCTATATTGTGCAGAATCCCATACTCTATATTGTGCAGACTCCTATACTCTATATTGTGCAGACTCCCATACTCTATATTGTGCAGACTCCCATACTCTATATTGTGCAGACTCCCATACTCTATATTGTGCAGACTCCCATACTCTATATTGTGCAGACTCCTACATTCTATATTGTACAGACTCCCATACTCTATATTGTGCAGACTCCTATACTCTATATTGTGCAGACTCCCATTCTCTATATTGTTCAGACTCCTATACTCTATATTTTGCAGACTGACATACTCTATATTGTGGCAGACTCCTATACTCTATATTGTGCAGACTTCCATACTCTATATATTGTGCAGACTTCTATACTCTATATTGTGCAGACTCCTATACTCTAATTTGTGCGGATTCCTATACTCTATATTGTGCAGACTTCCATACTCTATATTGTGCAGACTTCCATACTCTATATTGTGCAGACTCTTATACTCTATATTGTGCAGACTCCTATACTCTATATTGTGCAGACTCCCATACTCTATATTGTGTAGACTCCTATACTCTATATTGTGCAGACTCCCATACTCTATATTGTTCAGACTTTCATACTCTATATTGTGCAGACTTCCATACTCTATATTGTGCAGACTTCTATACTCTATATTGTGCAGACTCTTATACTCTATATTGTGCAGACTCCTCTACTCTATATTGTGCAGACTCTTAAACTCTATATTGTGCAGACTCCTATACTCTATATTGTGCAGACTCCCATACTCTATATTGTGCAGAATCCCAAACTCTATATTGTGCAGACTCCTATACTCTATATTGTGCAGACTCATATACTCTATAATGTGATAACATTTTCAACTATTTCATAATCAGAGCACTAAGGAATTCTGAATTGGGGGGGGCTGGGGGTACAATAGTGCGGTGGTAAAGTGAGGTACTTTACAGATGTGGTACAATCAGGTACTAAAGTGAGGTTGGCATGCATTGAGGGTACTATAGTGAGGTTGGCATGCATTGAGGGTACTATAGTGAGGTTGGCATGCAGTAAGGAAGTATAGTGAGGTTGGCATGCAGTAAGGTAGTATAGTGAGATTGGCATGCAGTGAGGTACTATAGTGAGGTTGGCATGCAGTGAGGTAGTATAGTGAGGTTGGCATGCAGTGAGGTAGTATAGTGAGGTTGTCATGCAGTAAGGTAGTATAGTGAGGTTGGCATGCAGTGAGGTACTATAGTGACATTGGCATGCAGTAAGGTACTATAGTGACGTTGGCATGCAGTGAGGTAGTATAGTGAGGTTGGCATGCAGTAAGGTACTATAGTGACATTGGCATGCAGTAAGGTAGTATAGAAGGGTTGGCATGCAGTGAGGTACTATAGTGACGTTGGCATGCAGTAAGGTACTATAGTGACGTTGCCATGCAGTGAGGTAGTATAGTGAGGTTGGCATGGCAGTAAGGTACTATAGTGACGTTGGCATGCAGTGAGGTAGTATAGTGAGGTTGGCATGCAGTAAGGTACTATAGTGACGTGGCATGCAGTGAGGTAGTATAGTGACGGCATGCAGTAAGATAGTATAGTGAGGTTGGCATGCAGTGAGGTAGTATAGTGAGGTTGACATGCAGTAAGGTTCTATAGTGACGTTGGCATGCAGTGAGGTAGTATAGTGAGTTTGGCATGAAGTGAGGTACTATAGTGATGTTGGCATGCAGTGAGGTAGTATAGTGAGGTTGGCATGCAGTAAGGTAGTATAGTGACGTTGGCATGCAGTGAGGTAGTATAGTGACGTTAGCATGCAGTAAGGTAGTATAGTGAGGTTGGCATGCCAGTGAGGTACTATAGTGACGTTGGCATGCATTGAGGTACTATAGTGAGGTTGGCATGCAGTAAGGTAGTATAGTGAGGTTGGCATGCAGTGAGGTACTATAGTGACGTTGGCATGCAGTTAGGTACTATAGTGAGGTTGACATGCAGTAAGGTAGTATAGTGAGGTTGGCATGCAGTGAGGTACTATAGTGAGGTTGGCATGCAGTAAGGTAGTATAGTGAGGTTGGCATGCAGTAAGGTAGTATAGTGAGGTTGGCATGCAGTGAGGTAGTATAGTGAGGTTGGCATGCAGTGAGGTACTATAGTGACGTTGGCATGCAGTGAGGTAGTATAGTGAGGTTGGCATGCAGTAAGGTACTATAGTGACGTTGGCATGCAGTAAGGTAGTATAGTGAGGTTGGCATGCAGTGAGGTACTATAGTGACGTTGGCATGCAGTAAGGTAGTATAGTGACGTTGGCATGCAGTGAGCTAGGTATAGTGAGGTTGGCATGCAAGTAAGGTACTATAGTGACATTGGCATGCAGTGAGGTAGTATAGTGAGGTTGGCATGCAGTAAGGGTACTATAGTGACGTTGGCATGCAGTGAGGTAGTATAGTGACGTTGGCATGCAGTAAGATAAGTATAGTGAGGTTGGCATGCAGTGATGGTACTATAGTGACGTTGGCATGCAGTAAGGTTCTATAGTGAGGTTGGCATGCAGGTGAGGTAGTATTGTGAGGTTGGCATGCAGTGAGGTACTATAGTGAAGTTGGCATGCAGTGAGGTTAATATAGTGAGGTTTGGCATGCAGTGAGGTACTATAGTGACGTTGGGCATGCAGTGAGGGCAGTATAGTGAGGTTGGCATGCAGTGAGGGTAGGTATAGTGACGTTGGATGCAGTGAGGGTAGTATAGTGACGTTAGCATGCAGTAAGGTAGTATATGAGGGTTGGCATGCAGTGAGGTAGTATAGTGAGGGTTGGCATGCAGTGAGGTACTATAGTGACGTTGGCATGCAGTGAGGTTAGTATAGTGAGGTTGGCATGCAGTGAGATACTATAGTGACGTTGGCATGCAGTGAGGTAGGTATAGTGACGTTGGCATGCAGTGAGGTAGTATAGTGAACGTTAGCATGCAGTAAGGTAGTATAGTGAGGTTGGCATGCAGTGAGGTAGTATAGTGAGGTTGGCAAGCAGTGAGGTACTATAGTGACGTTGGCATGCAGTGAGGTAGTATAGTGAGGTTGGCATGCAGTGAGATACTATAGTGACGTTGGCATGCAGTGATGTAGTACAGTGACGTTGGCATGCAGTGAGGTAGTATAGTGACGTTAGCATGCAGTGAGGTAGTATAAGTGAGGTTGGCATGCAGAAAGGTACTATAG